>NC_091552.1:558144-563144 GCF_042767895.1 Penaeus vannamei
CTATATGTATATCTCAGATTGCAAAGCCAATTTTGCCCCGCCCACTTCGCCGATTTCAGGCGCCCCATCCCGTCCGCGTCCACTTGCGACCAAGCAGTAGATTCCGCTGATTCGGAAGACGAAGGAAGTGGAAACGCCGCCTCCGACCCAGCGTTGAAAAGGCGCTCGTGGGACTGCAGGTCGTGTGCCTCCTCGTCTCGTGTTAGTCTACAGGTCCGTGTGACATCGCTGTCCCTCGTATCTTTACAGTAGCATAATTGCACAGCGCCAGATATGACACTGTCCCAGCGTATGATTCCGCTGGCACGAGTCTGTCTGCGATGATGGTCGATATTTGCAGACGCTCTGAACATCTTTATCAACTTAGGGAACTTGATCTCCCTTTGTGAGTGCAGCGAGTGCTATAGTCTGCCTCTGTTGGTTGCTCCTTGACTTTCAAGGTTGAGGTCGAGGCGTGGAGAGAGGGAGAGGGAGAGAGAGAGGGAGAGAATGTAGGTTGTGAGATTCAGCTTCTCTTGCGGAGGAGTTAGTAAAGGGAAGGTAAAGAGATAAAGAAGTATAGTATTTCGTTTCCGTCTTATCCCTTTCACTGAATAAGACTGACAGGCTTCTTTCCGCTGACTTCACACACACACACACACACACACACACACACACACACACACACACACACACACACACACACACACACACACACACACACACACACACACACACACACACACACACACACACACTTCTTTCTTCCTCTTTCCTCCACCTTTTCCCCTCTTATTCATCTTTTTCTTCATCTAATCACCGCATTATATCTTTCTGCAAAAGACCTTCGCCTTCGTACAGGAATCATGCAAGCCCAAAGCAATATCCTACAGCCATTGCAACACCAATATCCTGTCCTCCATTGAGATATTCCACAGCAATATCCTACAGCCATTGCAACACCAATATCCTGTTCTCCACTGAGATATTCCACAGCAATATCCTGCAGCCATTGCAACACCAGTATCCAGGCCTCCATTGAGATATTCCACAGCAATATCCTGCAGCCATTGCAACGCCAATATCCTGTCCTTCATTGAGATATTCTACAGCAATATCCTGCAGCCATTGCAACACCAGTATCCTGTCCTCCACTGAGATATCCTACAGCAATATCCTGCAGCCATTGCAACACCAGTATCCTGTCCTCCATTGAGATATCCTACAGCAATATCCTGCAGCCATTGCAACACCAGTATCCTGTTCTCCATTGAGATATCCTACAGCAATATCCTGCAGCCATTGCAACACCAGTATCCTGTTCTCCATTGAGATATCCTACAGCAATATCCTGCAGCCATTGCAACACCAAAATCCTGTCCTCCATTGAGATATTCCACAGCAATATCCTGCAGCCATTGCAACACCAAAATCCTGTCCTCTATTGAGATATTCTACAGCAATATCCTACAGCCATTGCAACACCAGTATCCTGTCCTCCATTGAGATATTCTACAGCAATATCCTGCAGCCATTGCAACACCAGTATCCTGTTCTCCTTTGAGATATTCTACAGCAATATCCTACAGCCATTGCAACACCAGTATCCTGTCCTTCATTGTGATATCCTACAGCAATATCCTGCAGCCATTGCAACACCAGTATCCTGTCCTCCATTGAGATATTCCACAGCAATATCCTGCAGCCATTGCAACACCAGTATCCTGTCCTCCATTGAGATATCCTACAGCAATATCCTGCAGCCATTGCAACACCAGTATCCTGTTCTCCATTGAGATATCCTACAGCAATATCCTGCAGCCATTGCAACACCAGTATCCTGTCCTCCATTGAGATATTCCACAGCAATATCCTGCAGCCATTGCAACACCGATATCCTGTCCTCTATTGAGATATTCCACAGCAATATCCTGCAGCCATTGCAACACCAATATCCTGTCCTCTATTAAGATATTCTACAGCAATATCCTGCAGCCATTGCAACACCAAAATCCTGTCCTCCATTGAGATATTCCACAGCAATATCCTGCAGCCATTGCAACACCGATATCCTGTCCTCTATTGAGATATTCTACAGCAATATCCTACAGCCATTGCAACACCGATATCCTGTCCTCTATTGAGATATTCTACAGCAATATCCTGCAGCCATTGCAACACCGATATCCTGTCCTCTATTGAGATATTCTACAGCAATATCCTGCAGCCATTGCAACACCGATATCCTGTCCTCTATTGAGATATTCTACAGCAATATCCTGCAGCCATTGCAACACCGATATCCTGTCCTCTATTGAGATATTCTACAGCAATATCCTGCAGCCATTGCAACACCGATATCCTGTCCTCTATTGAGATATTCTACAGCAATATCCTGCAGCCATTGCAACACCGATATCCTGTCCTCTATTGAGATATTCTACAGCAATATCCTGCAGCCATTGCAACACCAATATCCTGTCCTCTATTAAGATATTCTACAGCAATATCCTGCAGCCATTGCAACACCGATATCCTGTCCTCCATTGAGATATTCCACAGCAATATCCTGCAGCCATTGCAACACCAATATCCTGTCCTCTATTAAGATATTCTACAGCAATATCCTGCAGCCATTGCAACACCGATATCCTGTCCTCTATTGAGATATTCCACAGCAATATCCTGCAGCCATTGCAACACCAATATCCTGTCCTCTATTAAGATATTCTACAGCAATATCCTGCAGCCATTGCAACACCGATATCCTGTCCTCTATTGAGATATTCCACAGCAATATCCTGCAGCCATTGCAACACCGATATCCTGTCCTCTATTGAGATATTCTACAGCAATATCCTGCAGCCATTGCAACACCAATATCCTGTCCTCTATTGAGATATTCTACAGCAATATCCTACAGCCATTGCAACACCGATATCCTGTCCTCTATTGAGATATTCTACAGCAATATCCTGCAGCCATTGCAACACCGATATCCTGTCCTCCATTGAGATATTCTACAGCAATATCCTGCAGCCATTGCAATACCAGTATCCTGTTCTCCATTGAGATATTCTACAGCAATATCCTACAGGGCAAGCGAGCACGCCAGTCTTGGGGTCCCACCGCCTGGCCTCCCGCGCACCCGCGAGCGCGCCAGAATTAAACGCCACCGCACATTTCCGCCCGTGCAATTATCATCCGCGCTTTCGTTTGATCAAATGACTTGACGTTTGTAATTAGCTATTGATAATGATTACAATTCCCGGCGCGTTTATCGACGGCGCTAATTGTTTTTATAGTATTTCGTTTCCGTGGTTAATGTGTGTCATCTTTTACGCTGAGGTTATGCTGTCGCTCAGAGGCCGTGGCGGTCGTTTCTCTCCCGCTGTCCGCGCTCGCCGGTCGGAGCGAGGACGCAGCACGCACGGACATACATGCATATATGTATATATATATATATATATATATATATATATATATATATATATATATATATATATATATGTATATATATGTACATATCTATCTATCTATCTATCTATCTATCTATCTATCTATCTATCTATCTATCTATCTATCTATCTATCTATCTATCTATCAATCTATCTATCTGTCTATCTATATATATGTATATATATATGTACATATGCATATACATACATATATATATATATATATATATATATATATATATATATATGTATATATATATATATATATATACATACATACATATATACACACAAACACATACTGTATATACATATATGATAATAGTGAAAAAGTAGAAAAGATGTGGATGAGAATGAACATCTTCACAATACAAATTAACATGAATACGGTTCAATAATGAAATTTATATGAACATCACAAAGACAATAACACTAAAAATCATGACATAATGTTGCTAATACCGATAGCAGTAATAGCAGTAAAGGTAAAAAAAGATAACATAATAACAGCAGTATCAAAATAACAAAAGCAACAGATTATACAATCACAATCCTAATAACAAACCCTCTCCGGCAAAGAGAAAGACGCCCTGCACAGACTCCCGAAAGATTTAGACATTTCCTCCCCTCCCTCCCCCTCCCTCCCCCCTCTTCCCGCCTCCCTCCCTCCCCCCTTCCCGCCACCCTCCCTCCCCCCAAAGAAAAAATCTTATCGAGCCCCAACCTCCTTAAATTCCCTTAAAGAGCGAGAGCGGCGTCGCGAATCACGAACACATATCGTCTGTATCAAAGAAGCTGTTTACATTATTTGTCGCGTGCCAAGGATTTCTGGCACCAACGACCGCGCGGCAGGGAGGAGGTGGCACGGCTTATGGGTGGCGCTCGCGGTCGGGAAGTCCTCCGGGCTCCGAGGCCGCCGCGGGCCTGGCGGGGCGGTCTCCTCTTTTTTGTGTTTTATACTTTTTATTAGTATTTATTTATTCGTTTGTTTATTTATTTATTATTATTATTGTTATGATTATTATTTTCTTTTTTTTCTTTTTTTTGGGGGGGTGGGGGGCGGGGTTGCTCTTTGTTTGTTTATGTATTATTATGATTTTTCACTATTCTTTACCTGGAGCAAAAATGGTGGATGGAAGTGTAAAAGGACAAAATGCAAACGAACAGCAAAAGCAGTAGAAGAAGAAAAAGAAGGAAAGGAAGAAGAAGGAAATGAAGAAGCAGGAGGAGACGAAGAAGTAAGAAGTAGAAGTGTGTGTGTATAAATAGTGGTAGAAGAAGAAGAAGAAGAAGAAGGAAAAGAAGATGCAGAAGAAGATGAAGAAGGAGAAGTAAAAGAAGAAAGACGAAAATACAGAAAAGAAGAAGAAGCAAAGAAAACGAAAGAGAACGAAAAAAGAAGAATGTGAAGAAGAAACAGCGAGTGAGTGCGTGGTGGCGTGAGCGGGTGCCGGCGCGGTCCTTTTCGGCGTGTCCGCGCGCACGCGTGACGGGCTGCAGTAAGGGCTGTGTGATTACCAGACTCTCGCCAATTAACTTATCGTATAAATCTGTATCTTAGGT
>NC_091552.1:565644-568144 GCF_042767895.1 Penaeus vannamei
AACAGCCCGGCGGTCAATTCGTAGATGGTATTGCTCATTAAATTCTAGATAGACAACTTTTTTTCAGACGACTTTCAGCTTACACTCCCGTACATTCAAGATAGATTCAGACCACTGAAGCTGCAATCAGATTACTTTTCCATATTTGTAACTTACATTGAAATCGTCATATAATTCAATGACTAGAAATAATATATTTTTGTGTTTTGTGTCTGTATGCTCGATTGTTTTTATAATTGTCTGTGGTTGCATTTTTGTCTTGGTGTGTGTACGATTATCTGCTTGATTATAGGTGTGTGTGTGTGTGCTTTTATCTTTATATGCAAATTAGATATACTAAAGCTGAAATATACGACAGCTGGAACATACAGCAGCTAAAATATACCACAGTTGAATTATACAGCATCATATATACTACAGCTGAAATATACAACAGCTGCAATATACAAATGAAATATACAACAGCTGCAATATACAAATGAAATATACAACAGCTGTAATATACAAATGAAATATACAACAGCTGCAATATACAACTGAAGTATACGGCAGCAGGAATATACTGCAACTGAAATATACATCGGAAACATACTACAGCTGAAATAAACAACTAAGATATACAACAGCTAGAATTCATAACAGGAACAAAAGCAGACAATTGTAAAGAAGCGGCAGTCGATAAAGGGGGAGAGAGAGACAACGAAATCGATGCCGAAGGAGAGAAAACGCTAAAAGAGATGCTAAAGAGATGTCAGTGATGTCAGCGGGATCTCCACGCTACAGGAAGACGTCAGACTTCAAAAAGAACGTCAGGCTGGGCGGAGGAACGGCCGGTACAGGAGGGCGAGCGAGGCACATCCGGCCGATGTCAGGTACAGCGGAGAAGAAAGCGGGACGTCAGAGGGAAGTCAGGTGCATCAAAGGGGACGACGGGACTGAATGCCAATGAGGTCCCCCGGAGATACACCTGGAAGAGGGGAAGGGGGAGGGGAGGGAGTGAGAGCGGGAGAGGGAGAGGGAAAGGAGGAGAGAGGGGAAAGAGGGAGAGAGGGAAAGAGGCAGAGAGGCAGCGAGAGAGAAAGAGCGAGAGTGATTCTCATTTCACTGAACTGCTCTCGCCATGGCAGTCACAAAGGAAGGATTTGCATAGCATTACAGTTTGGAAAGCTTTCGACCTTTTAACCGAAATCTGGGTCACTCCGCCCTTTTCCTTTCATGTTTGCACGACCGGATAAATTTAGAGCCCGGCGAGTGTGAAATAATATCTCCCAGTTCGAGACTCGCTGATCTTATCGGTGAGTTAAGGCTGAGCTTGTTTACTTCTGCCAGGTTGCAATAATATTTTTGCAATGTTGATATTACGACTTCCCCCCCCCTCCCTCCACCCCCTCTTCCGTTTTCTTTTTTCGGGGGGGACTAAAGAGGAGGTGGCCGGGACGTAGAGCTGTCTCGCAGTGATCGCTTGCCGTTGAACTTATACCATTAAGCAAAGGAATAAGACGATAATACGCTGGATTTGCTATGATTTAGACAATTATTATATGAAAGCGAAGATTGAGGGATGATACCCACGGCACTTAACGTATACCATCTGCAAGAAAAGGGAGAAGTAAAGCATGAGTGTGGAGTACAAAGGGCAGGTGCCGAGGTCCGGGGTTTCGGCCACGGATTTTCGAGCAGCCTGAGGGCGATCGGAGGCTGAGGGAGATGTGGAAGGGAAGTGTAGATCGCATGACGATAATCGCGAGGAATTCCTGAAAAAAGAAAAGAAAAAGAAAAAGAAAGAAGAAGAAAAAGAAAAAGTAAAAAAAAAGAAAAAGAACAAAACAAGAACAAAAGAAAAAAACAAAAGAAAAGAAAAGAAAAGAAAGGAAAAGAAACGAAAAGGAAAAGAAAAGAAAAGGAAACAAGAAAAGAAAAGAAAAAAAACGAAAGAAAGAGAAAAAGAAAAAGAAAGAGAAAGAGAAAAAGAAAAAGAAAAAAAAAACAGTAAAATGGGGTAAAAAAAGAAAGAAAGAAAAAAAAAACAGTAAAAAGGGTAAATAAGCAATGAACTTTTACATTAAACCATAATGAACTTTTACAATCAGATGTGACAAAAAACAGACACTAAAAATTACTGGCAATTACACTTCTCTTTCCCCGCCGTCCCGGGCCTCGCCGGCGCGCCTCCCCACACCTGTCAGCGGGGTTTGAAGGTCCTAATGGCCTCCGCTCTCCTTCCTCCGCTCCCTCTTTCTTCCCTCTCTCTCTGGTTCTGGCTCTTTGAATCCCTTTCTTTCTGTCTGTTTTTTCTGTCTTTGGTTGTCTTTCTCTGTCTCTTTCTGTCTGTCTGGCTCTGCCTCTGTCTCTGCCTACTTCTCTCTCTCTCTTTCTCTCTCTCTCTCTCTCTCTCTCTCTCTCTCTCTCTCTCTCTCTCTCTCTCTCTCTCTCTCTCTCTCTCTCTCTCTCTCTCTCTCTCTCTCTCTCTCCCGCTCCCTCTTCTCCGTCCCTCATTTTC
>NC_091552.1:578144-580465 GCF_042767895.1 Penaeus vannamei
TGCAAAGTCATGTAATTGTTAGGCAATCCAGCAGGACGCCGCCCAGGGACGAGGCAGCGCGGGAGAGTACTTGAAACTGGGGTTACTGTCGCCGCAGAGTTTTTCTTACGACTCCTTGGAACGGAATCTGGAAGCATTCCAATTGCTGTAACTCCACGCGCATTTACGGAATGGTAAATGAGCTATTCTTACATTTTCCATATGAAGAAAGCGGTGTTACGGGTACGTCATATCCTTTCCACAGACAGTAGAGTGTAATGACAACCTTCTCTTGCGTTGACATTTCCCTCGGGATTCGGCGACCGGATAGAGGAAGAGGCATCCGCTCCTCGGCACCAAATGCCCCCGTGAGGCTCCCCGCACGAGGCTGTCCTTCACAACCGCCGAGGAAGCTCCGGGCGGAATGGGATCCCCTGGGGGACTTGACCCGCCGAGCCCACTCACACTGCACGAGCCAACTTCAACAATCAGTTAGGAAACTTGGTATTGTGTTTCGGTATTTCTTGTGCTGGTTGGTGGGGTGTTCCCTCTCCCTCCCCTTTCCCCCTCCCCTCAGGCTTTCTCTTCTCCTCCCTCCCCTTCCCCTCCCTCAGGCCTCCTCTTCTCTCCTTTACCCCTCCCCCCTCCCCCTCCCTCTCCCTCTCCCTCTTTGCCTTCCTCCAAGCCCCCCCACCCCCCTCTTCTTCCTGTGAACACCTTCCTCCTCCATCGCTTCCTTAAAAAAAAGTGAGATATCTTTGAAACCGAGTATTTTTTTTTCTTCTTCAAATTTAGATGTGTATTGAAACGAACGAACGAGTAGATTGGTTAAAAAAAGGAAGGACTGTTGCGAATTGATATTTGGGTTTGTGTATAAAGCGAGAGAAGAAGAAGAAGAAAAAAACGAAATGGAATGCTTTTATCACTTGGATCCAGCATTAAAAAGAAAACAACTTCGATGCTATTTTTAGTAACAGAGGCGTTGCGATGATTGTCTAGGTAACTTCAAGTCAGAAATAAGAAGGAGATCGAACATTCTCCGGCACTGACAAGCTGTCTAAAAGTATATGGATTTCAGATGCACCGACCGCTCAGCGCCGCCGTTGTGCTTAGCGTGAAATATTTAGGAATATTGGCCGAAGTACAGTGAAAAGCGGGTCTTGGAAATCTGTTTGTCGCACCTTGCTCTGGCTCCACAATGGTATTATATCGTTAAATTATGTAGGCTGTCAGTCGCTGGAGTGAGGCCTTTGTCATCCCACGCGCTAAATGGTACCAGGGATGAAAAGAAGAAGGATATCAAGAGAGAAAAAAGAAAAAAGAAAATCGATGCGAGACATTCCTCGGGAAAACATGCGCGTATATTCGTACATAAGGTCAGGTTTCCGATACCTTTTCCTTCGCCGTTCTCTGCGTCTTCCCTCCTACCCTCCCTCTTCCATGCCTCCACGACTCCCTCCTCCTCCTTTCCCTCCCTCCGCCCTCCTTTCCCTCCCTCCGCCCTCCTTTCCCTCTCTCCGCCCTCCTTCCTTCCCTCCTCCTCACCTTCGCCACTCCCTCCTCACCTCCTCACCTCCGCAGCTCCCTCCACCACTCCCAGCACCCTCCTACCTCCTCCCTCCACCCTCCGCCACTCCACCTCTCTCAGAAAGAAAAAGAAGAAGAAAAAAAGCTCGACCTTGGCAGAGACTGATCTCTGCGCTGCAAAACCCCGACGCATTCTTGAAGGTTTATGGTTGAAGGGAAGAAGAGGGTCCATTAAAACAATTCATATTGCCGCCTGCAATGCGTCAGCCGCCGGAGCAGGGCGCCCCGCACATGGTATGTCGATCACGTTCATTGTAAGGCGCGCTCTATGTCTGACATGTATTATGTCGGTCACGTGGTTTGTTGCACACGAATTCCGGGGAAGATTTGTGTTATATGGCGGGAGTGCATTGCATTTAAAACGCGGACACACACACCACGCTCATGCCATGTCTTTCGCACGCAACTTGGTTAGGGCCGTGTGATATTTTGCGAGGTCGGTCTTGGTATTCGGCGCGCGGGGTGTATATCAGGTGTAGCGGTGTGGGCTGCGTCCTGTGGGTGAGGAAAGGCGCTTCCACGCTGCATGTTGTGTGCCCGTCGCCGCTAGGTCCTGTGATCGCCCGTGATCACGTGAGTTTTAGATTGACTGACGTGGTAGTCGTGTTCGGTGTAGGTGCTCGATTTTAATACTTTTCATTCATTTATTTACTTATATTTTTCATGTGTTAAGCATACACGCAAATTTGCAAAAAGATGCATTATTGCACGGTCTGATTTAGAATATAATCACTATTTTGCTTTACGTTTTTGTT
>NC_091552.1:583465-588465 GCF_042767895.1 Penaeus vannamei
GGTTATAGTGTTGGAGATATGAGGATCATCCTAGTTGTTACTCTGATAAGATAAGGTTTTATTTTGTTTGAAGAAGGGTATGGTGATGAGTGCATTTTTCCCCAAATTTTGCATTTGTCTTTGAGTGTGTTTGCGTGTGTGTGTGTGTGAGTTCGTGTATATGTGTCCGCCACTGAGGCAGACCATTAACCCACTTTCCCCGCAGGCCGGAGTGTCTCCTGGGCCTCACCACCCTCCCCCTTCCCCTCCTCCTTCCCTCCCTCCCTTCTCTTTCCTTCCCTCCCTCCCTTCCAACCCTTCCCCTTCCCTATCCTCCCCAGCCCTTACTCTCCCGCCCCATCTCCCCCTTCTCCCTTCTCCCCTACCGTCTCACCCCCTCCCCTCCCTCGCCTGTGTACCCGCGGCCGAGGTCCTTCGGGTCTTGGATCCCCCCCCCCCTCTCCTCTTCGCCAGCGCCGCCACCTGCAGGAGTCCTCCGCCCTCCCGCCGGACCGCCTCCCAGGTGAAGCCCCTCGGCACTCGCGCATCTCCAATCACACTATCGCCTCTCCTTGTCTCGATCGTCAACAAACTCACAGAGATGATAATTATCACTTATGAAACGTGGGTTTTCTCCCGTAGATTTATCCCGGAATGATAAGGCACAGACTCGCGGGGAAGATGGAATGGTAGTAGTTATGTCAGTGGCAGCAGTAAGAGTATATTCGCTTTATTTGTATTGCTGACAATGCCTCTATAAAACGTATGAAAGGGAAGAGCAATGAAAGATGGGAAAAAGAAGACCATAAAAGTGAAAGAGAAAAAATGAATTTTAGCAGCTAGAATAATGGCTGTTTAAGTACAAGCAGCTGAGTCAACAGTAGCGCAGGTTGAAGTAAGTAAAAGATTTGCGGCAATTATGTCAGAGTAAGCAGCACTTGCTGGAGGAGAGTGTCATTAGTGACGGCATCACTAGCAAGGGCAGCATCGAAGAAATCAAGCACTGAGGCAGCAACAATGCAGCAGGAACTTTAGCAGAGACAGATCAGCGAGCAGCTGAAGCAGTACAGACGTTAGCATCATCGATAGGATAGTCAGAAACAGTAACACGAGTAGCAGAGTCAGCAACAGTAGCAACATGAGTAGCAGCAGCAGCAGCAGGAGCGGCTGTAGTGGCGGTGGCGGCCGGGCCCGCTGCTGCGCGAGGCCGCGGATCGATAGCGGCGCGGGGTGAGCTCAGGTGGCGGGGCGGGAGGCAGCAGCGCCACCCCCGCCACACGGCCCCCGCCCTCCCTTCCAGCACCGCCCGCCGCGCTCCTCTGCCAGTGCCCGTGCCGTACATACACGCCCGTAGTGCCGCCCGCGTGTGACAGTGTGCCAGTGACCGCTTGGTGTTGGCCAGCGTGGCCCCCAGGGTGTTAGCAAGCAAGCAGGCAGGCACAAGCAGTAAGCGCGCCGGTCCAGCACTGCCTGCTGGCGCACTGCTCCGTAATCCAGTAGCTACTGCAGCACCAGAATCAATACCGTAGCCTAGCCAGCCCCGTGCAAAGTTGCATGTCTCACGTGGATAGTGCGTAACTACCGCCCTACCGTGGAGTCTTACACAGTGGTCACAGCCGCCCTCAACACCTTCTCAAGGTAAGGCAACGCCAGCGCCTCCGCCCATCCCTTGCTGCTGCTGGTGTCGCCCGCCCGCCCGCCTGCTCGCCCGCCCGCCCGCCCGCCCGCAGCCCGCCGCCCACGACCACACCCGGGCCAACCACCTTCTTGTGGCAGGAGGGTGGGGTGGGGGAGGCGGGGGGTGGCCACCGGGCGGCCTGTGGACGACCAGGCGTACCTGATAACTGGGTCACACACACCAAAATGTTTCCCATTTTATCAATACTTGTCTTGGGCGAAGGGCTCTTTTAGCGGTTCGTGTATGTTGATGTCCCACTCGATCCAAACGATGCACGACACAGAACTTCATCTCGTGGTCTGTTGTCAGAGGTGAAGTCCGTCATTTCCAAGTTCTAAATACCTACACTTCGCAACCTCGAGGCAGAACGCGCTGCCAGGGCTTGCAGGGCATCCTGAGCTGTTCCTGGCAGGTTCTGTGCACGGCATTCTGTCTTGGCACTCGCCTCCTCCATGCAATGGCTGAGTCCTTGGGATGCGCGGCACGGATGGCCCTCGTGATGCGATAATTTACATGTATTTAAACTAAAAGAAACCAGAGAAAATGTACACATTACACGGTGTCAGAAGATGAAATTAGTAACATGAGATTAGCACATCTTACATAATTAGTAGAGGAATATATTCAAGGATTAAGGAAACATTTATTTTACCTTCGGATATGTACACACCATGTACAAAAATCATTATGAATTTAACGATAACTGTCAAACTGATTGTTTGCTATGACCCAAATCATATGTCACTACACAAATGACCCGTGAAACAAAAGAGGTTTTATTAAAGGCATTTGACAGAGGGTGCTGTAAGGAACTTGGACAATTGTTGTAACTTGTGTCAAGCGGTTCTTGGTGTACAACACCACGGAAGCCGAGTGTCTATGAGCACCATATTCACTGTCCTGAATAGCAGCAGGACATTTCTTAAAGCTTGTGAAATGTGTCAGTTCCGATCGAAGAATTTCAGACGATATCAGAAGCCAGATGAAAGCGATGGGCTGCGTGCTACGTCGTGACAGGTTCTTTGTTGTCTTGTGATTAAGGCCAGGATGCTTATAAGTTTTAGAGTGATCACGGAGATTACTTCCACATTCAAAAAATGCTCCGCTACTGATACCGGGCACGGCAGCGTTTCCTCACTGCAAAAGGCAATTTAAAATGTTGGTTTACATTTTTTTCAGCAAATGTATGTTCATGGTAGTCGGTTCATAAATAGCTGAAACGTTTTAATGGATTGCAAAAGTGTTTTGATGTTCCCGGTTGTGTCGAGCGCCCTTTCATTCGGGACTGTCGTGGACGACCTTCCTGCGTCGACGTTTTATTGTAGGGATGTTCTGCCAAATAGCCTTTGTAGGGCAGCTGTTACATCAGGACCATTTTATATTTACTGATGAAGCTGAATCCGAGGGAAAAGTATTTATTCACTGGATGGCATTACGCATCAACCCGGTCATTCCATTAAGGAATATTGATAAGTAAAGAAATCATTAAGTCGTGTGATCTGAGGACACCCCAATTTGCCTTACTTTTATCTTGTTCACTCATCATTGATTTCGACATCATCATGATTGTCCTTCTTCACCATCTTCACGCATCATACACAGATGATAAAAAAACGAAGATAAGGAACGGATGTCATTATCTCGTGCATTTAATAAGCGAAGTCGGTGATGTCACAAGACGATGTCACAAGTCGGCGACCTCGACTCCTGTGAAAAAGCTTATGATGTCAGGCTGTGGCAGGGGAATCGACGATATTTCTCAGGGACATAATTTCTTTCTTAGTTGAAATGGCTTCGCATTATCTTCCTCTTTTTTTTTTGGGGGGGGAGGGGATTAAAAGGAGGAGGAGGAAGAGGTAATTCTGTTCTTAACTGCAACTACATATTCATGCCTCATTATGGTATTATAAAAGAACTGATAGAATTCACGGATATAAAGATCATTTGGTGTCAGAGTTGTTTTGGATGTTTAACAGACATGGGATAAATTACTGTCGGTTTTCTCTTAACATGTTTCAATCCAGACGCCCAGATGATGCATGTTTATCCATCCGAAGCGCCTGTTTGCACTTGAATTCTTACCGACCAAGTAAGGAGTATTTAAAATGCTCCTGATGAGACAAGGTGCTCCCCGATCTGGCCGATTCTTTCATCCTTTTTCTGACCTCAACTCTGACATTTCTTTTCGACACCCGGCGAATCTCTCCCTTATTCATCACGGCCGCTGTTCATCCCCATGTCGTGAACGTTACCCTCGTGCCATAAAAGCGGACGCCCTTTGATGTTGATGTAAAGTCATCCGTACTGCATGATGATGTCACGCAAGTGTAATTTCGCTGAAAAGGTTTTGCTAAACACCTTTGTTGACGGGGAACGGGGTCGTCCTCTCGTGGTGGCAGAAATTACGACATCATGGTACGGTACGAGTTTTTTTTTTCTTCTTTTTTTCCCCTAATTTTTCGTTTATATCATCATTATATCTTAATACGCTAAAAAAGAGTATGTAATATATCCCCTCATATGATTATGTATACTTTCTTTAATTAAAAGAGGGAGTTTACTTTTATCTAGATGAGTGTTACCTTTTGCTATGGCAGAGAGTGTGATACATCGTTCACTTCTGAACTTTAGGTGATCTACAAAAGTATTGCAACACTTGAAGAAACGGGAAAGTCTGTTGCGAAGCTGAAGTGAATGCTGTAGAATCCCTTGCAATGAATTTCGACCCCCAAGAGTGCTTCGGAATAAAGGCAACTCACCTATTATCCTGTAATCATGTGCTGTGATCCCCGTGACAGTGAAACGAGTGTTCGAATGCATAGTAATCATGAGAATGACTACTTGGATGAGAAAGTGTCTCAGTACCCAGGTGATTAAACGATTCAGTAAAAAAAAAAAAAAGGAAAACCAACAAAGCAATAAAAAACAAACAAAGACACGACAAGAGCAGGAAACAATAGATGTCAGTAATGCAGAAGAGGCGACACTGGACTGGAAACAACAGCGAGTGAGTGGGAATTGACTGGAGATTGTCTTTTTCATCGACACTGATAGAACCATTACAGTAGATGCAACAGTTTTATCTTCATTGTTTATGTTTATCGCTAACTTGATCGATACTGAGAGAGGAGGTGGATGGCGGTGGAAATTGCAGTCAGTATAAGTAAGAAAAATAACTTTTTTACGTACAAATGTTCTTAAGTTACTGAAATATGAAATATACTTAATTGTGAAGAGGATAAATGTTGTTGAATAGAAAAATGACAAAAAACAAATTATGATGATAATAAATAAACATAATGATAATGTTAATGACAATGTATATTGTATATTATTATCATTA
>NC_091552.1:590965-595965 GCF_042767895.1 Penaeus vannamei
AACAGTAAAAAAAATAATAACAATAATAATAACAATAACATTAATAATGATAATAACAGAAAGAGAAATAATGATAATACTTATAATTATGATTAAAGTGATCATGATTATTGTAATAAATACATTATATTAATAAAAAATATTGATAATGAAAATAATAATGATAATTATAACATTAGTAATAATAATGATGATGATATTAATGTTGCTAGTATTATTATTATTGTTATTAATGATATTATTGTTATCATTGTCATAATTATTAATGTTTTCATTGTTATTACTTCTGTTATAATAATTATTGGTAGAATTGATATTATCAATATTTTTATTGTTATTATCATGATTATTATTATGATAATGATAATAATAATAAAGTGATAATAATGATGATAATGATAATGGTAGTGATAATAATGAAAATCATAATAATAATGGTAATAATGATGATAATAATAAAATGATGATAACAATAATAATAATAATAATGATAATTATTGTTATTATTATAATTATTATTATTATACTTATAATGCAACTTATGATGATAATGATAATGATGACAATGATAGTAATAATGATGATAATGATAATGTCAGTGATAATAAAAATATTGATAATGGTAATAGTAATAATAATCATAATTGTTCTTATTATCATCCTTATGTATATTATTGTTATCATTATCATAATTATTATTTTCATTGTTATTATTCATTTATAATTATTGTTGTTATTATCAATGCCATCATCATTATTTATTGTTGTTATTATTATAATTATTTGCTTATTATCCTTGTTATGATTATTATTGTTTTTATTATTATTATTATTATTATCATTATTATTGTTTTTGTTATTATCATTTCTCTATATTATGGTTAACATCATTGTTATTATTGGTTTCATTAGTTTTATAGTAATTAACATTATGATTTTTCTTATTATAATCAGATCATTTTCATAATTTTAATTCATGTCATCATCATCATTATCGTTATTATCATTATTATCAATACTATTATTATTATTATTATTATTATTGTTATTGTTGTTGTTGTTATCATTACTATTATTGTTATTATTATTTTCTTATTGTTATTGTTATTATTGCTATTATTATCTTTATTGTTATTGTTATCATTGCTGTTGTTATCATTATTACTATCATTATTATTGTTATTGTTGTTATTTTATCATAATTTTACAAAATATTTTATTGTTATTTTTTTGTTGATTTTGTTGTTGATATTATTATTATTATTATTATCATTATAATGGTATATATATGCTATTATGTTATAACTAATATTACTACCACCATTAGTTATTATTTGTATTCTCTGTGTTCAAACTTTTAATACTTTTATTATTATTATCATTGTCATTATCATTAATAATCTTAATTATTATTATATAATAATAATAATCATTAATTATCTTCATTATTATTGTATTTATCATTGTTATGATTGTTATCATGTTTTACTTTTATTTTAGATAATATTGTAATTATCATCATTCTTGTTACTAATTCTTTGTCAGTATTATAGTTTTTATTATTGTATTCATCATTGATATAATGTTAATAATGATAATAATAATAATGATAATAATAATAATAATAATAATAATAATAATAATAATAATAATAATAATAATAATAATAATATCAATAATAATAATTATTATAATTATTATGATTATTATTTCAATTACCATATTGTTGTTATTATTGTTATTATTATTATTATTATTATTATTATTATTATTATTATTATTATTATTGGCATTGGTATTATCATTATGATTTATATTATTATTATAATTATTGTGATTATGGTTATTAATATCATCATTAATATTGTTGTCATTATTGTTATTGTTTTTATTATTAGCATTATTGTTATTACTCTTATTATCATTATCATTATTATTATTATTATTTTTATTATCATTATTATTATTATTATTTTTATTATCATTATCAATACTACTATTATTAGAATGATTATTATTATTTTTATTATCATTATCCTTACTAACAATATTATTATAATTATTATTATTAACATACTTATTATTATTATTATTGTTATCATTATTATAATTATTATAATTATTACTATTAGTATCATTACTATTATTACTATCATTATTATTATTATTATTATTGTTTATATTTTTATGATTATTATCATTATTATTATTGTCCTTTTTGTAATTATTATTGTTATAATTGTTATTATAACCATTATTATGATCATTGTTATTATTATTATTATTATTTGTATTTTCATTTTATTGTAATTTATACTTCTGCTGCTACTACTACTACTTAAAATAATAATAATTGAATAATGATGATAATAGTAATAATGATTATATTTTCATTATTTTTATATTATTATTATTAGCATTATTGTTGTTGTTGTTGTTGTTATTATTTCTGTCATTATTGTTATCGTTATTATGATTATTGTTATTTTATTATTTTTTCATTATTATTGTTGGTAATTATTAATCACGATTTGTATTGATGATTATAAATATTATTACTAATATCATCATTATCACTATTATTACTTTTATCATTATTATCAATATTAATATTATTCTAATATCATTATCAATATTATAACTAATATTATTATTGGTACTTTTATCATTTTCATTATTAATATTATTATTATTGTTTTTATAGTTATTATTATCATTATTGTTATTGTTATAATTATTGTTATTATTATTATTATTATTATTATTACCATTATCATCCTTATTATTGTTATTATTATTATTATTATCATTATTATTATTGTTATTATTATTATTATTATTATTATTATTATCATCATCATCATCATCATCATCATCATCATCATTATTATCAACATTGTTGTTGTTATTATTGTTATTGTTATCATTATTATTATTATTATTATCATTATTATTATTATTATCATCATTATCATTATTTTTATTTTCATTATTTTTAACATTATCATTATCATTATTCTGATTGTTATTTTATTATTATTTTTGGTATTAGCATCATGGGTATCGGTATTACCTCCGCCAATCATGAGTTTGGTACCTTTGGTTAATTAGTCGATTATTAGGATACTTCAAAATGTATGAACTGATACTTTATTATTGTTTTCCAGGGGTGTGTCTTAGCTTATTTTTTATATGAATTCATTTTTTTTATATGGATTCATTTTTTCTTTTTATATGAATTCATTTATTTTTTTTAATGAATTATTTTTTTTATATGAATTAATTTTTTTTATATGAATTAATTTTTTTTTATATGAATTAATTTTTTTTATATATGGATTCATTATACATTATCATTGCAAATTTGGGAAACACGGGCCTCACTAGTGTACTTGAGAAAGAGGTGATTTTGGTGTAATTCTTCAAGTCTGAATGTTTTTATCGCGTCAGTGACCCTATTGCCTCGGCGGAGGTATGCGCTGTCTGAATGCTTTAATTATTATCATTATTATTAGTATGATTGTTACTGCTATTATTATTGATATAGTTGTTGTTATTATTAGTAGTATTGTTAGTATCATTTCAGATATTATTATTTTTATTATCAATGATGTTTTTGTTATTTCCATTATTATTATTATCATCATCACTATCATTGTCATTAATGACCTCATCATCATCAATATTGTAATTATTGTAACTATCAGTATATCCTTTTTTCACTTTATTGCTCTTCCTATCTATGTAATCGTATGATCGTAAATAATCATTATATTTATTATTTTCTATGTGATTATGCTTATTATGATTATCATATCGCCATAATCGTATCTGTTGATAAAGGTATTTCTATCGCAGTACCGTTGACATATGTCTCTATAATTCTTTTTTTCAGTTATTAGTTTTTGTTGCAGTCATTATTTTATCATTTGTTTTTCTTCATTTTGAGCCAATGGTCATTATTTAAAAATCAATTATTGTTATGATTATAGTTTTTTCATTAGCATTATTTGATTTTCATCATCATTGTCATTATAATGATATGTATCATTATTGTACACAGACAGCCAGACAGACAAACAGATAGATAGACAGGAAGACAGACAGATACACTTACAGACAAACAGAAAGACACACACACACACATACAAACTCATAGACACGCATATACACAGACACTGACACACATACTCACACACACACAATGTATGTTTGTATGTTTGAAGATGTCATGGAATGTCTTCACTATAACCTTTATGCTTGCATTGTGTTTCTCAACGCACACACTTTATCACACAGTCACACGAAAAAGGCTTGACTGCGAAATGATCTAGATTAAAAAAAAATATATGATGTATATCCGTAGTAAGGAAGATCAGTTATTATCCGGAATGTGATCTGAAATAATGAAGATGAGAAATAGGATTGTCCTTATCTACCAGAGTTATTCAGAAAATATGAACATTACCCTGTATTGCAACAGGAACAACGAAGGGAAGGGAAAGAAGAAGAAGCAATAGTGAAAAGGCCTTCGGCATATTCGTGTGTCTTCTTGCCCTTCCCTTCGTTGTTCCTGTTGCAATCTGTTCAACATGAATTCCACACATTACCCTGTATGATTGAGACTAAAGACTGTTTTCAGAGAGATGTGAAAATAAGTATGATTTTATTTAGGTACCAAAAATTCACAAATAGTGAGTGGTGCACTTAACAGTACGTCGTAAATTCAAAATTAGTACAATGTTTTTACTTCCATCTACAATCTTGGAAATGTATTCAGGAGCAAGATTCCCCGGCCTCATGCTGGGAATTTTCTCCACTCCTTCGGCCTCTGTTGATGAGGTAATATTCAAGTGTAATTATTTGGACTCGTGAATGTAATATCTTGGATTATCATCATCCGAAGTAATGAGGGTAATATCCGAGACAGACGTCATTTGGGATAATGAAGATCACATTTCAAAATAACCTTGGAGGCCTCGCTGATAAAACACTCATCC
>NC_091552.1:607445-619945 GCF_042767895.1 Penaeus vannamei
AAACAGTAACACGAGTAGCAGAGTCAGCAACAGTAGCAACATGAGTAGCAGCAGCAGCAGCAGGAGCGGCTGTAGTGGCGGTGGCGGCCGGGCCCGCTGCTGCGCGAGGCCGCGGATCGATAGCGGCGCGGGGTGAGCTCAGGTGGCGGGGCGGGAGGCAGCAGCGCCACCCCCGCCACACGGCCCCCGCCCTCCCTTCCAGCACCGCCCGCCGCGCTCCTCTGCCAGTGCCCGTGCCGTACATACACGCCCGTAGTGCCGCCCGCGTGTGACAGTGTGCCAGTGACCGCTTGGTGTTGGCCAGCGTGGCCCCCAGGGTGTTAGCAAGCAAGCAGGCAGGCACAAGCAGTAAGCGCGCCGGTCCAGCACTGCCTGCTGGCGCACTGCTCCGTAATCCAGTAGCTACTGCAGCACCAGAATCAATACCGTAGCCTAGCCAGCCCCGTGCAAAGTTGCATGTCTCACGTGGATAGTGCGTAACTACCGCCCTACCGTGGAGTCTTACACAGTGGTCACAGCCGCCCTCAACACCTTCTCAAGGTAAGGCAACGCCAGCGCCTCCGCCCATCCCTTGCTGCTGCTGGTGTCGCCCGCCCGCCCGCCTGTTCGCCCGCCCGCCCGCCCGCCCGCAGCCCGCCGCCCACGACCACACCCGGGCCAACCACCTTCTTGTGGCAGGAGGGTGGGGTGGGGGAGGCGGGGGGTGGCCACCGGGCGGCCTGTGGACGACCAGGCGTACCTGATAACTGGGTCACACACACCAAAATGTTTCCCATTTTATCAATACTTGTCTTGGGCGAAGGGCTCTTTTAGCGGTTCGTGTATGTTGATGTCCCACTCGATCCAAACGATGCACGACACAGAACTTCATCTCGTGGTCTGTTGTCAGAGGTGAAGTCCGTCATTTCCAAGTTCTGAATACCTACACTTCGCAACCTCGAGGCAGAACGCGCTGCCAGGGCTTGCAGGGCATCCTGAGCTGTTCCTGGCAGGTTCTGTGCACGGCATTCTGTCTTGGCACTCGCCTCCTCCATGCAATGGCTGAGTCCTTGGGATGCGCGGCACGGATGGCCCTCGTGATGCGATAATTTACATGTATTTAAACTAAAAGAAACCAGAGAAAATGTACACATTACACGGTGTCAGAAGATGAAATTAGTAACATAAGATTAGCACATCTTACATAATTAGTAGAGGAATATATTCAAGGATTAAGGAAACTCACATTTATTTTACCTTCGGATATGTACACACCATGTACAAAAATCATTATGAATTTAACGATAATTGTCAAACTGATTGTTTGCTATGACCCAAATCATATGTCACTACACAAATGACCCGTGAAACAAAAGAGGTTTTATTAAAGGCATTTGACAGAGGGTGCTGTAAGGAACTTGGACATTTGTTGTAACTTGTGTCAAGCGGTTCTTGGTGTACAACACCACGGAAGCCGAGTGTCTATGAGCACCATATTCTCTGTCCTGAATAGCAGCAGGACATTTCTTAAAGCTTGTGAAATGTGTCAGTTACGATCGAAGAATTTTAGACGCTATCAGAAGCCAGATGAAAGCGATGGGCTGCGTGCTACGTCGTGACAGGTTCTTTGTTGTCTTGTGATTAAGGCCAGGATGCTTATAAGTTTTAGAGTGATCACGGAGATTACTTCCACATTCAAAAAATGTTCCGCTACTGATACCGGGCACGGCAGCGTTTCCTCATTGCAAAAGGCAATTTAAAATGTTGGTTTAGATTTTTTCAGCAAATGTATGTTCATGGTAGTCGGTTCATAAATAGCTGAAACGTTTTAATGGATTGCAAAAGTGTTTTGATGTTCCCGGTTGTGTCGAGCGCCCTTTCATTCGGGACTGTCGTGGACGACCTTCCTGCGTCGACGTTTTATTGTCGGGATGTTCTGCCAAATAGCCTTTGTAGGGCAGCTGTTACATCAGGACCATTTTATATTTACTGATGAAGCTGAATCCGAGGGAAAAGTATTTATTCACTGGATGGCATTATGCATCAACCCGGTCATTCCATTAAGGAATATTGATAAGTAAAGAAATCATTACGTCGTGTAATCTGAGGACACCCCAATTTGCCTTACTTTTATCTTGTTCACTCATCATTGATTTCGACATCATCATGATTGTCCTTCTTCACCATCTTCACGCATCATACACAGATGATAAAAAGCGAAGATAAGGAACGGATGTCATTATCTCGTGCATTTAACAAGCGAAGTCGGTGATGTCACAAGACGATGTCACAAGTCGGCGACCTCGACTCCTGTGAAAAAGCTTATGATGTCAGGCTGTGGCAGGGGAATCGACGATATTTCTCAGGGACATAATTTCTTTCTTAGCTGAAATGGCTTCGTATTATCTTCTTTTTTTTTGGGGGGGGGGGGGGGAGGGGATTAAAAGGAGGAGGAGGAGGAAGAGGTAATTCTGTTCTTAACTGCAACTACATATTCATGCCTCATTATGGTATTATAAAAGAACTGATAGAATTCACGGATATAAAGATTATTTGGTGTCATTGTTTTGGATGTTTAACAGACATGGGATAAATTACTGTCGGTTTTCTCTTAACATGTTTCAATCCAGACGCCCAGATGATGCATGTTTATCCATCCGAGGCGTCTGTTTGCACTTGAATTCTTACCAACCAAGTAAAGAATATTTAAAATGCTCCTGATGAGACAAGGTGCTCCCCGATCTGGCCGATTCTTTCATCCTTTTTCTGACCTCAACTCTGACATTTCTTTTCGACACCCGGCGAATCTCTCCCTTATTCATCACGGCCGCTGTTCATCCCCATGTCGTGAACGTTACCCTCGTGCCATAAAAGCGGACGCCCTTTGATGTTGATGTAAAGTCATCCGTACTGCATGATGATGTCACGCGAGTGTAATTTCGCTGAAAAGGTTTTGCTAAACACCTTTGTTGACGGGGAACGGGGTCGTCCTCTCGTGGTGGCAGAAATTACGACATCATGGTACGGTACGAGTTTTTTTTTTTTCTTCTTTTTTTCCTAATTTTTCGTTTATATCATCATTATATCTTAATACGCTAAAAAAAGAGTATGTAATATATCCCCTCATATGATTATGTATACTTTCTTTAATTAAAAGAGGGAGTTTACTTTTATCTAGATGAGTGTTACCTTTTGCTGTGGCAGAGAGTGTGATACATCGTTCACTTCTGAACTTTAGGTGATCTACAGAAGTATTGCAACACTCGAAGAAACGGGAAAGTCTGTTGCGAAGCTGAAGTGAATGCTGTAGAATCCCATGCAATGAATTTCGACCCCCAAGAGTGCTTCGGAATAAAGGCAACTCACCTATTATCCTGTAATCATGTGCTGTGATCCCCGTGACAGTGAAACGAGTGTTCGAATGCATAATAATCATGAGAATGGCTACTTGAATGAGAAAGTGTCTCAGTACCCAGGTGATTAGACGATTCAGTTAAAAAAAAAAAAGGAAAGCAAACAAAACAATAAAAAAACAAACAAAGACACGACAAGAGCAGGAAACAATAGATGTCAGTAATGCAGAAGAGGCGACACTGGACTGGAAACAACAGCGAGTGAGTGGGAATTGACTGGAGATTGTCTTTTTCATCGACACTGATAGAACCATTACAGTAGATGCAACAGTTTTATCTTCATTGTTTATGTTTATCTCTAACTTGATCGATACTGAGAGAGGAGGTGGATGGCGGTGGAAATTGCAGTCAGTATAAGTAAGAAAAATAACTTTCTTTTACGTGCAAATGTTCTTAATTTACTGAAATATGAAATATACTTAATTGTGAAGAGGATAAATGTTGTTGAACAGAAAAATGACAAAAACAAATTATGATGATAATAAAAAACATAATGATAATGTTAATGACAATGTATATTGTATATTATTATCATTACTATTATTGTCATTATTATTATCATTATTTCCATCCTTTTTTTCATTATTACTGTAGTTAATATCACTATAATTATTATTGTCATTATAATTATGACTGTCATTATCATCATTATCAATCATCATCATAATGATAATGATAATAATAATGATAATCATCATCATCATCATCTTCATCTTCTTCTTTCAATGATGATAATGATAATAATGATAATGATGATAATGGTAATGATGATAATGATAATAATGATATTATTGTTATCATTATTATTATCATTATTGTGTTTATTTTTGCTTTACTTTTTATAATTTTAAACCATTATTATTGTTTCCATTGCTATTTTCATTAGAATATTGTTCTTAATGATATTAGCATCTTCATCATTATTATCATTATTTTTGTCATTATCATTATTATTGCTCTTGCTATTGTTATTAACAATGATAATGATAGCAATCAAAATCATAATCATCATTATCATCATTATCATTATCATCATCATCATCATCATTATCATCATCATCGTCATCATTATCATAATTTTTATCATTATCATCATCATCATCATCATCATCATCGTCATCATTACCATTATCTCCTCATCCTCATCTTCATCATTATCATCACTATAATCATTGTCATTGTTATTATAATAATTATTATTATTTTCATTGATTTTGTTATTATCTTTTCTATTTTCTATTTCTCATTATCACTATCCTTTTTATTATTATCATTATCACTATTAATAATAATGACAATGACAATGATATCATAAAAATACTGATGATGATGATAATAATAGTTATAATAGTAATAATGATAGTAATGATAAAATGCTAATGATAATAATTACAAGTAATTACAATCATTAGAAAAAATATTAAAAAGATTATTATTATTATAATGATAATAATAATGGTAATGATTATTGTAATGATAATGATAATCATGATAATAGTAATGATAATGTTGATAATAACGATAATGATGATGATAATATTAATAATAATGATAATAACATTAGTAATGATGATAATAATGATAGTGATAATAGTAATGATGATGATAATGATAATAATAATAATAACAACACTACTACTACTATTTCTACTACTACTACAAATAATAATAATGACAATATTAATGATAATAACAATAGGATGTTTATGATAATACTGACAATGATAATGATGATAACGATGACAGTGATGACGATGATGATGATGATAATGATGATGATAATGATAATAATAATAGTAATATCAATCATTATCATTATTGTGAAATAATTGTTATTAGTGATATTACTTTGTTATTATCATTCTCATTATTAATATTATTATTATCATCATTTTTATTATCATAATTGTTAGTTTTATTCTTATCGTCATCATTATTATCATCAATATTATCATTATTATATATCATTATTTTTATTAATGCGAGTATTTATATTTTCGATATTTTCTTATCATAATTATTACTATTATCATTACTATAATTATTATTATCATTATTATTATTATCATTATTATCATTATTGTTCTTATTTTTTCTATTATTGTTGTTGTTATTAGCATGATAATAATGATAGTGGTAATGATAATGATAATAATATTGATAATTACTATTATCAATAGCGTTGTTATTATTATTGTTTTTATTATTACTATTATTATGATGATGATGGTTACGACGTTGATTGTTATCATTTTTATCATTAATATTATCATTGTTATTATTATCATTATTGTTGCTATTATAGTTATTATTATTATCATTATTATCATCATCATCATCATTATTATTATTGTTGTTGCTGTTGTTGTTCTTGTTGTTGTTGTTGTTATTATTATTATTATTATTATTATTATTATTATTATCGTTATTATTATTATTTTTATTATTATTAACATCATCATCATCATCATTATGTAGTAATAATAATAATGATAATAATGATGATGATGATGATGATGATGATCATAATAATGATAACTATAATAATGATAATAACAATAATGAAAATAATGTTATTATTATCACAATTATTATTATTATTGTCATTATTATTACTATTACTATTATTATTATTATTATTATTATTATTATTATTATTATTATTATTATCATTATTATCATTATTATTATCATTATTGTTATTATTATTATTATTAATATTTTCTAATCATTATTATTGTTATTGTAATTGCAGTAATAATGATAATGATAATGATTATTATCATTATTATTACCATCATAATAATAATTATAGTTATGATTACAATTAAATGATAATAATGACAGCAGCATCTATAAAGATAATGATAATGATAATGATAATAATAATAATAATAATAATAGCAACAATGATAACAATAATACTAATAAATAATGAAAATGATAATAATGATAATAGTATTAATAATAATAATGATTATAGTAATAATAATAATAATGATATATAATAACAATAATAATAACATTAACAATAATAATGACAATAATTATATAATTATAATACTTATGATTATAATTAAAGTGATCATGATTATTATAATAAAACACATTATATTAATATTAATATTGATAATGATAATAATAATGATAATGATAACATTAGTAATAATAGTGAAGATAATATTAATGTTGCTAGTATTATTATTATTGTTATTAATGATATTATTGTTATCATTGTCATAATTATTAATGTTTTCATTGTTATTACTTCTGTTATAATAATTATTGGTAGAATTGATATTATCAATATTTTTATTGTTATTATCATGATTATTATTATGATAATGATAATAATAATAAAGTGATAATAATGATGATAATGATAATGGTAGTGATAATAATGAAAATCATAATAATAATGGTAATAATGATGATAATAATAAAATGATGATAACAATAATAATAATAATAATGATAATTATTGTTATTATTATAATTATTATTATTATACTTATAATGCAACTTATGATGATAATGATAATAATGACAATAATGACAATGAGGATAATAATGATAATGTCAATGATTGTATAAATATTGATAATGGTAATAGTAATAATAATTATATTTGTTCTTATTATCATCCTTATCTATATTATTGTTATCATTATCATAGTTATTATTTTCATTGTCATTATTCATTTATAATTATTGTTGTTATTATCAATGCCATTATCATTATTTATTGTTATTATTATTATAATTATTAACTTATTATCATTGTTATGATAAATATTATGTTTTTATTATTATTATTAGCATTATTATTATTATTGTTTTTGTTATTATCATTTCTCTATATTATGGTTAACATCATTGTTATTATTGGTTTCATTAGTTTTATAGTAATTAACTTTATCATTTTTCTTATTATAATCAAATCATTTTCATGATTTTAATCCATGACATCATCATCATTATCGTTATTATCATTATTATCAATATTATTATTATTATTATTGTTATTGTTATTGTTATTGTTGTTGTTGTTATCATTACTATTATTGTTATTATTATTTTCTTATTGTTATTGTTATTATTGCTATTATTATCTTTATTGTTATTGTTATTATTGCTATTATTATTATTATTATTATTATTATTATTGTTATTGTTGTTATTTTATCATAATTTTACAAAATATTTTATTGTTATTTTTTTGTTGATTTTGTTGTTGATATTATTATTATTATTATTATCATTATAATGGTATATATATGCTATTATGTTATAACTAATATTACTACCACCATTAGTTATTGTTTATATTGTCTTTGTTCAAACTTTTGATACTATTATTATTATTATCATTGTCATTATCATTAATAATCTTAATTATTATTATATAATAATAATAATCATTAATTATCTTCATTATTATTGTATTTATCATTGTTATGATTGTTATCATGTATTACTTTTATTTTAAGTAATGTTGTAATTATCATTCTTGTTACTAATTCTTTGTCAGTATTATCATTTTTGTTATTTTATTCATCATTGATTTAATGATAATGATAAAGATAGTAATAATAATAATAATAATAATAATAATGATAATAATAATAATAATAATAATAATAATAATAATAATATCAATAATAATAATTATTATAATTATTATGATTATTATTTCAATTACCATATTGTTGTTATTATTGTTATTATTATTATTATTATTATTATTATTATTATTATTATTATTATTATTGGCATTGGTATTATCATTATGATTTATATTATTATTATAATTATTGTGATTATGGTTATTAATATCATCATTAATATTGTTGTCATTATTGTTATTGTTTTTATTATTAGCATTATTGTTATTACTCTTATTATCATTATCATTATTATATTTTGGTTATTATCATTATTATTTTTATTATTTTTATTATCATTATCATTACTGTTATTATTATTATTATTATTATTATTATTATTATTATTATCACTACTATTATTATTATAATTATTATTATTAACATTCTTATTATTATTACTATTGTTATCATTATTATGATAAGTATAATTATTACTATTATTATTATTATTATTATTATTATTATTATTATTATTATTATTATTGTTTTTATTTTTATGATAATTATCATTATTATTATTGTCCTTTTTGTCATTATTATTGTTATGATTGTTATTTGTATTATTATTGTTGTTGTTCATGTTATTATTATTTCTGTCATTATTGTTATCGGCATTATGATTATAGTTATTTTATCATTTTTTTCATTATTATTATTGGTAATTATTAATGATGAATTGTATTGATAATTATTATTGTTATTATTTTTATCATTGCTCTTTATCATTTTTGTTATTTTCATTGCTGTTGGTATTATTTGTTATCATTGTTATCATTATTATGATTATTGTTATTTTATTATTTTTTCATTATTATTGTTGGTAATTATTAATCACGATTTGTATTGATGATTATAAATATTATTACTAATATCATCATTATCACTATTATTACTTTTATCATTATTATCAATATTTATATTATTTTAATATAACTTTCAATGTTATTACTAATATCATTATTATCATTATTATTGCTACTTTTACCATTACTATCCTTATTAATGATATTATTATTGTTTTTATAGTTATTATTATTATTATTATCATCATTATTATTATTATTATAATTCTCGTTATTATTATTATTGTTATTATTATTATTATTATTATTATTATTATTATTATTACCATTATGATGCTTATTATTGTTATTATTATTAATATTATTATTATTATTATCATCATCATTATTATGAACATTGCATATTATTATCATTATCATTGTTACTATTATTATTATCATTATTGTTATTTTTATTATTTTTAATTTTATCATTATTATTATTTTGATTGTTATTTTATTATCATTTTTTGGTATTAGCATCATGGGTATCGGTATTACCTCCGCCAATCATGAGTTTGGTACCTTTGGTTAATTAGTCGATTATTAGGATACTTCAAAATGTATGAACTGATACTTTATTATTGTTTTCCAGGGGTGTGTCTTAGCTTATTTTTTATATGAATTCATTTTTTTTATATGGATTAATTTTTTCTTTTTATATGAATTCATTTTTTTTATATGAATTCATTTTTTTTATATGAATTCATTTTTTATATGATTTTTTTTTTTTTATGAATTCATTTTTTTTATATGGATTCATTATACATTATCACTGCGAGATTGGGAAACACGGGCCTCACTTGTGTACGTGAGAAAGAGGTGATTTTGATGTAATTCTTCAAGTCTGAATGTTTTTATTGCGTCAGTGACCCTATTGCCCCGGCGGAGGTATGCGCTGTCTGAATGCTGCTAATTATTATTATTATTATTTATATGATTGTTACTGATATTATTATTGATATAATTGTTATTATTAGTAGTATTGTTATTAGCATTTCAGATATTATTATTTTTATTATCAATGATGTTTTTGTTATTTCCATTATTGTTATTATCATCATTATCATTGTCATTAATGACCTCATCATGATCAATATTATAATTATTGTAACTATCAGTATATTTTTTCATTTTATTGCTCCTCCTATTAATGTTATCGTATGATCATTAACAATTATCATATTTATTGTTTTCTATGTAATTATGCTTATTATGATTATCATATCACCATATCATTGTCATTATAATATCTATCACTATTGTACACAGACAGCTAGACAGACAAACAAACAGACATATATACAGGAAGAAAGACAGATATACTTACAGACAGACAGAAACACACACACACACACACACGCACACACACACACACACACACACACACACACATACAGACACATACACAAACTCACGGACACGCATATACACAGACACACACCCAGTGCATGTCTAAGTATGAAGATGTCAAGGTATGTCTTCACTATAACCTTTATGCTTGGAGTCTTGTGTTTCTCAGCACACACACTATCACACAGTCACACGAAAAATGCTTGACTGCGAAATGATCTAGATTAAAAAGATTGATATGATGTATATCCGTAGTAAGGAAGATCAGTTATTATCCGGAATGTGATCTGAAATAATGAAGATGAGAAATAGGATTGTCCTTATCTACCAGAGTGAAAGTTATTCAGAAAATATGAACATTACCCTGTATTGCAACAGGAACAACGAAGGGAAGGGAAAGAAGACGAAGCAATAGTGAAAAGGCCTTCGGCATATTCGTGTGTCTTCTTGCCCTTCCCTTCGTTGTTCCTGTTGCAATCTGTTCAACATGAATTCCACACATTACCCTGTATGATTGAGGCTAAAGACTGTTTTCAGAGAGATGTGAAAATAAGTATGAATTTATTTAGGTACCAAAAATTCACAAATAGTGAGTGGTGCACTTAACAGTACGTCGTAAATTCATAATTAGTACAATGTTTTTACTTCCATCTACAATCTTGGAAATGTATTCAGGAGCAAGATTCCCCGGCCTCATGCTGGGAATTTTCTCCACTCCTTCGGCCGCTGTTGATGAGGTAATATTCAAGAGTGTAATTATTTGGACTCGTGAATGTAATATCTTGGATTATCATCATCCGAAGTAATGAGGGTAATATCCGAGACAGACGTCATTTAGGATAATGAAGATCGCATTTCAAAATAACCTTGGAGGCCTCGCTGATAAAACACTCATCCGGAGAAATGAACAGCGTCCTTGAGAGATTCCATTACCCGGGGTAACGAGAGTAACATTTAGGAATGCCATTATCTGAGGCAATAGAAGTCTGCGTTAAGAAGGCCCAAGGCGTGCCCGGGACTCCTGGAGGACGCGGAGCTGGACGGGCGCGAAAAGGGGAGCAGCTTCTGTGTTTGAGTGTGTGTGTGTGAATGTGTGTTTGTAAGTTTGTCCGTAAAAGAGAGGGAGAGAAAGAGAGGAAGAGAAAGAGAGAAAGAGAAAGAGAGAGAAAGAGAAAGAGAGAGAAAGAGAAAGAGAGAGAAAGAGAAAGAAAGAGAAAGAGAAAGAGAGAGAAAGAGAAAGAAAAAGAAAGAGAAAGAAAGAGAAGGAGGAGAGAAAGAAAGAGAAAGAAAGTGACCGAAAGACCGAGAAAGAGAAAGAAAGAGAAAGAGAGACCGAGAAAGAGAAAGAGAAAGAAAGAAAGAAAGAAAGAAAGAAAGAAAGAAAGAAAGAAAGAAAGAAAGAAAGAAAGAAAGAGAGAGAGAGAGAGAGAGAGAGAGAGAGAGAGAGAGAGAGAAAGAAAGAAAGAAAGAAAGAAAGAAAGAAAGAAAGAAAGAAAGAAAGAAAGAAAGAGAGAGAGAGAGAGGGAGAGAGAGAGAGAGTGAGGGACAGAGAGAGAGAGAGAGAGAGAGAGAGAGAGAGAGAAAGAAAGAGAGAGAGAGAGAGAGAGAGAGAGAGAGAGAGTATGTGTGTGTGTGTGTTTATGTGTGTGTACGTGCTTGTCGTGTGTGTCGTCTGCTATGATTGTCACACTTGCCACGGCTGTAGATTTATTGCCATCTTCTGGACGCAAGTATGGATCTGGGAGGAAAGGAGTTCCGTTCTGGTTCCCGGGCTACTTTTTACCTGGTTCCTCGTGCTTCGATATTCTGTACCTGGGGTCCTTGGAGCGCACTGGCCCCTATTCTTGCGTTTGTGTGGGAGCGTCTGTGCTAAAAGGGACAAGGGTGATAAAAGTGGATACAATTCTTTCTGATCCTGTGTATCTTTCTCTTGTGATTATGAGTAAGCCGATCTTTCTGAAAGTCTTGAATGATAACGTTCTTACTTAGTATCAATTACAGATAAAACAGAAAATAACAATTGACGAAACTACAACGGTACAAAAAAAGCAACCATTAAATAAATCAAATAAAATCGAGTCACCACCAACATCTCGCCATAAACTTGAAGCAAATGGGGACCTCCGAAGGGATCAATAATATCCGAATCGCATATCTTTTTTTTTTATGATTCGGTTTTATCACTTTTTTTTATTTTATTTATTTTTTTATTTTTATTTTTTTTCTTTTTTTCTTTTTTTTATTCG
>NC_091552.1:624945-634945 GCF_042767895.1 Penaeus vannamei
AACTAAAGGCTGGTTCACTGGTCCGCTGGGTTTATAATACGCTGGTTCACTGGTTCTCTGATTCATCATTTTTCTCTTTCACTGGGTTTCTTTAACTGTCCACAGGTAGGTCTTTCACTTGCGGGTCGACGGGGGGTGTTCTCATACGGGGCCTTTTTGTGTTTGGGTGTAATTCTTTGGCTTTGTTTGGTGTTTTGTTTGTGTTTCGGGTTGGTGGAAATGATTGCTTTGGAGTGGTGTTATTTTTTGTTTTGTTTGTGTTTCGGGTTGGTGGAAATGATTGCTTTGGAGTGGTGTTATTTTTTGTTTTGTTTGTGTTTCGGGTTGGTGGAAATGATTGCTTTGGTGGTGTTATTTTTTGTTTGGTGTTTTGTTTGTGTTTCGGGTTGGTGGAAATGATTGCTTTGGAGTGGTGTTATTTTTTGTTTTGTTTTGTTTGTGTTTCGGGTTGGTGGAAATGATTGCTTTGGAGGGATGTTATTTTTTGTTTTGTTTTGTTTGTGTTTCGGGTTGGTGGAAATGATTGCTTTGGAGGGATGTTATTTTTTGTTTTGTTTTGTTTGTTTCGGGTTGGTGGAAATGATTGCTTAGGAGTGGTGTTATTTTTTGTTTTGTTTTGTTTGTGTTTCGGGTTGGTGGAAATGATTGTTTTGGAGTGTTTTTTTTTTATTTTTGTTTGTGTTTCGGGTTGGTGGAAATGATTGCTTAGGAGTGGTGTTATTTTTTGTTTTGTTTGTGTTTCGGGTTGGTAGAAATGATTGCTTTGGAGTAATGTTATTTTTTGTTTGGTGTTTTGTTTGTGTTTCGGGTTGGTGGAAATGATTGCTTTGGAGTGGTGTTATCTTTTGTTTTGTTTTGTTTGGTAAAGAGGCTTGTTTTAGGGTGATGCTATTACTTTTGTTTTGTATTATTTGGAAGAGATGCTTGTTTTGGGAATAATATTTTTATTTTGTTGGGAAAGATGCTTGGTTTGGTGGGACATTTTTATTTTGTATGGTTTGGTTAACGAGGTTATCTGGTTTTCTTTTTTTCTCTCTTACGTGTTTCTTTCTCTCTTTTACTCTCTTCTTGTTTTTTTTCCCTTGGCTTTCTCTACTTGTTTTACCTTTTTATCTCGTTTTCGTCATTGCTTCCCTTTTCCTCCTCTTTCTCGTCTCTCTCTCTTCTGTCTGTCTGTCTCCGTCTCTTTTCTCTTCTGTCTGTCGGTCTCTCTGTTTTTCTCTCTCTTCTGTCTGTCTGTCACTCTGTTTCTCTCTCTCTCTTTCTGTCTCTCTGTTTCTCTTCTTCCTTTCTCTCCCTCCCTCCCCTCTATTCCTACGACCTACTCCATATGAGTCCTATTAATACCGCACTGCACCCACATGCAAAAATACCCGACGTCCTTCACATTAAAGCCCCGATAACTCTCGCTGCGAGACGGGTTCTTCCTCACATCCACACGAGCGTACCCGCGTGCCGCTTCGACGATGCTGGGTACGGACTTGGGCTCCTCCATCCCCGCAGCCGCTTCATAAACTGGGAGCCTTCTCTCGCAAGTCGGGGTTCGAGTTACATTTTTTTGGTTGTTGTTTTTTGTTGTTTCAGCCTCGTGGTTTTAGTTTTCGGTGGATTCAGTTTTTTTCTCTGTCTGTCCGTCTGTCTGTCTTTCTATCTGTTTCTCATAAGAAATAAAGCTTAGCTAATTATTAGAAATGTAACCACGTCATATATATATATATATATATATATATATATATATATATATATATATATATATATATATATATATATATATATGAACACACACACACACACACACACACACACACACACACACACACACACACACACACACACACACACACACACACACACACACTTTGATGTCACAAGTATACCAAAGCATGGGAAAGTCATAGTATTGCGAAGAGAGAGAGAGAGAGAGAGAGAGAGAGAGAGAGAGAGAGAGAGAGAGAGAGAGAGAGAAAGAAAGAAAGAAAGAAAGAAAGAAAGAAAGAAAGAAAACATGAAAGTTCTCAGGTGATACCTACGCGTGACACATCCTCTATGACATGACCCCAGCCATCGTCCTTCGCTCATGTCTCAGCTGTAACTTCACGCCTCCTCCTCAGCTCCTCGAAGACCCCCCCCCCTCTCTCCCTCCCTCCCTCCCTCTCCCTTCTGATCCACCTCCCTCCCTCCCTCCCTCCCTCCCTCCCTCTCCCTCCCTCCCTCCCTCTTCCTCCCTTTTCCTCCCTCCCTCCCTCCCTTCTGATCCACCTCCCTCCCTCCCTCCCTCCCTCCCTCCCTCCCTCCCTCCCTCCTGATCCGCCGCCATCCTCCCTCCCTCCGCCCGTCGTGATTTGTATTCCGCCACATAAATAACAACCTCTACGCTATTCAAAATGTCCTTTCAAGATAATATCCTCGCACATTAGGTGTAAGATCCGATGATACCATTAATAACGGAACCTCCAGCTAGTCAATAGCATCCCTTGAGACCCCCCCCCCACCCCCCTACCCTCCTCTCCGCCCTCCGCCCCTCCTTCCCTCCCGCTGGCCCTTCTTCCCTGCCCCCTAGCCTTTCTTTACCTCTTTCTCTCCCCTTCCAAACATCCTTCCCACCCCTCTATCCCTCTTTCCCCCCCCCCTCCCCTCTTTCCCTCCATCCCTACATTCTACCTCTCTCTCTCATCCCTCCGCCTGTACCCATTCGTGTCCTCCTTCCCTCCATCCATCCCTCCTCCTTTCTCTCTTCCCTCCCTCCCTCCCCTCCTTCCCTATTCCTTCCTCATTCCCATTCTAACCCCCTTCCCATCCTTTCCCTCCCTCCCTCCCTCCCTCTCCTTCCCTCCCTCCTTCCCTCCATCCCTCCCCGCCATCCCTCTCCTTTAACCCCCCTTCCCTCCCCTCCTTTCCTTTCCCTCCATCCCTCCCCTCCTTCCCTCCTTCCTCCCTCTCGCCCCTTCGTGTCCTCCCCGCGTGCGACCCGGCGATAGGCCCCGATGCACCTTCATAGAGCAAGCCGGAGCCTCGTCCTGTGTTTCCCTTCTTGGCGGCGGCTGGTGAATGGGGGAGCGAAGGGGGGGAGGGGGAGGGGGAGGGGAAGGGGAGGGGAGGGGAGGAGACTGTGTAGGCCGCCACGATTTCCCGGTACGATTCCCGGTTCGATTCCCGGAACGATTCTCGGTTTGATTCCCGGTACGATTCCTGGTTCGATTCCTGGTTTGATTTCCGGTTTTATTCCCGGTACGATTCCTGGTTCGATTTCCGGTTTGATTCCTGGTACGATTCCTGGTTCAATTTCCGGTTTGATTCCTGGTACGTTTCCCGGTTCGATTTCCGGTTTTATTCCCGGTACGATTCCTGGTTCGATTTCCGGTTCGATTCCAGGCTCGATTTCCGGTTTGATTCCTGGTACGATTCCTGGTTCAATTTCCGGTTTGATTCCTGGTACGTTTCCCGGTTCGATTTCCGGTTTTATTCCCGGTACGATTCCTGGTTCGATTTCCGGTTCGATTCCAGGCTCGATTTCCGGTTTGATTCCTGGTTCAATTTCCGGTTTGATTCCTGGTACGTTTCCCGGTTCGATTTCCGGTTTTATTCCCGGTACGATTCCTGGTTCGATTTCCGGTTCGATTCCAGGCTCGATTTCCGGTTTGATTCCTGGTACGATTCCTGGTTCGATTCCTGGTTCAATTTCCGGTTTGATTCCTGGTACGATTCCCGGTTCGATTTCCGGTTTGATTCCTGGTTTGATTTCCGGTTTTATTCCCGGTACGATTCCTAGCTCGATTCCCGGTACGATTCCTGGTTTGATTCCTGGTACGAGTATTGTTGGTGAGGGTGACTCTGGTGGGAGGGGGGATGATGATGATGATGATGATGATGATAGTGATGAGAGGATAATGATGATTATAATGATGGTAATGATAATAATTATGGAAATAATAACAATAGTATTAGTGATAATGATATTGATAACGAGGATTATGATAGTAAAGTTATGATGATAATGATGATAATAATGATAATGATAACGATGGCTATTTCGATGACGATAATAGTAATGATAACGATCATAATGATAATAATGAAAGTGATGATGATGATAATGATTATGATAATGATGATATTGCTAATGATAATGGTAATAATAACAATAATGATACTGAGGATAATATAGATAATGATGATAAAAGTAATAATAATCGTGATAATGATGTTAATAATGATAATGAAACTCATAATAAAATTGAAGATGAGGATAATAGCGATAATGCAAATGATATGATGATCATTTTAATCATTACTGTATTACTGTTATTGTCATAACCATATTTATCAGTATTTTCATAATTTTTTTTATTGTTTTACCATCATCATTATTAGTATCCTTATTATTGTCATTATTTTTACCACTATTACCATCATTATCATAATGGTTCTGATCATCATAATTATTATTTCCATACAGTCATTACGATAACCGTTATTCCTATACCATTACTATGGCTCCTTACTGTACCCAAAGCTGTTGGTACCACCGTCACAGCTTGATACCAGTACCAATGAGACACCATAGTTTTCGAACACTGATTGTCATGATAACCTGGTCACACATACCAATTAACGCAGACCTCGTGAGAAAAGTATATAGAAGAATGAAAATTTTGGCGAGTTGAAACGGTGAAATGTAAAGAACAGGATAATAGAAAATAGAAGAAGAAAAAATATGAGAATAAAAAGCAGAACATTAGACGAGAAAACGGAAAGAGCAACATAAGAGTAGAAAGCAGAACATGATGATAAAAAACAAGAAAACAGGATGGAAAAAAATTACATGAAAATAGAAAATGGAAATAGGAAACAAGAAAACATGAAAAATAGAACACATATGAACATGAACATAAAAAAATAATGAAGATAGAAGAACCTGAGAACATAGATTAAAACAGGAGAATTGGAAAGAGAAGATCATGAAAACAGAAAACAAACATGACAATAGGAAAGAAAAGAAAACGCGAATAAAAAAGAGAACGTGGAAACAGAAAACTTAAGAACACGAGAACAGAACACAGAAGAACAGGAGAAAAGAAAACAAATCGTGAAAACAGGAAACAGAACAAGAGAAATAGAAAACAAACAGAACATGAGGATAGAAAAGCGAACACGAGACTAGAAAACAAAAGAACATGATAGAAAAGAAACCACGAGACTAGAAAACAAAAGAACATGATAGAAAAGAGACCATGAGACTAGAAAACAAAAGAACATGATAGAAAAGAGACCATGAGACTAGAAAACAAAAGAACATGATAGAAAAGAGACCATGAGACTAGAAAACAAAAGAACAGGAGAACAGAGAACAGAAGAACACGAGACGTTGGAAGAACCGAAAGAGATTTGCGAAATGTGAGAACAGCAGAATTAATAGCAGAGATCACTATCACGGCGAGGCGAGTGCAAAGGCAGCGTCATGAAAAATACACGCAAGAGGCTAGCATGAGAGTGTGCTATGAAAAGTGGCAATAAAACCTCCAATGACAGCATGTGTCGTGCGAGGCAAACAGAAGATGCTAGCATGTTAGTGTGCCGTGGGAAATTAGCATGAAGGGTTGGCATGTAAACAGCATTAAGCAACATGAAAAAATAGACAGCAAGCAACACGAAATGGAGACTAACATCCTAGTGTGACTTGCATGCATTAGGGGACGACAAGGGATAGTGTGTATAAGAAAGCAAGCGTGATAGCCTCTGTTGGCCGAGGGAGAGATGAGAGACGCTTCCGAAAGGGCCGGGCGTCGCGAGTGATAAGCACGAGAGGCTAGCATGAGGAGATGAAGGTGAAGTTAGCGAGCGTTGTTGAGACAGTCCGCCGGCCGTCCCCTTTAAGGGAGTGGCGGCACCAACAGCACTGTGCTGCTCCACCCAACTCTCTCTCTCTCTCCCTCCCTCGCTCTCGTCCGCTCCGGCCCGCACCGCTCCGCTCTCGCCGACTGCCTCTCGCCTCTTTTTCTCCCTCTCTGGCTCCTCTCCTTCGTTTTGCTCTGTCTCTTTGCATGGTTAGGCTCTTTGCCATTCGCCTTCTCTCTCTCTCTCTTTCTGTCTTCCTCTCTCTTCCCTCTTTCTCTCTGCCCCGCCCTTTATCTATCTATCAATCTATAAACATCGAGTTAGATCTGTCTGTCTACGGTACCTTTCCTAGTTTTCGATATCATCCTCAATGTGTGTCTCTACCCCCCCTCCCCCCCCTCCCCCCTCTTTTCATCCTGCGTCCGTGTGGCCTATATCTCACTGGGGCTATCGAGTCCCTTCCCTCTTTCCATCACTATTGAGTCTTTTCCCTCTTTCTGTAACTCGCGTCCTCGTGGAGTTTATCCCGCGGTCGTTTTTGTTGATAGGAATGCGACGCGATTGCAGAACGGAAGCAGTTTCAAAAGCGGAGTTAATCATCTGTATCTCTAAGGATGTGTCTCTAAGTTCATACGATATTTGCTCCTTTTTTCATTCATTCGGGTAATCGCTTTCATAATTTAGAAAGGGTAATGAGAGATCTTTAGGTAGCTATTACTGATTTTGTTTTCATTTTCTTATCTTTATTTACTGATCTGGTATTGGTGATTAAAGGAATTAACTGCATTCTGGCTGATGCTGCTCGTTTTATGCTTAATTGCAAAAGATTTTTCCTTCATTTTTGGTCCAAAACCCGAATGAGTTGACCTTTGATTCAATAAACCTTCCTTTCATATATTATTGGATTCCTTCTTTACATAATACAAAACAACAACCTCAAAACACAGTAATCCAGCGCAGTCAAGTGACTTTATGGAAACAGAAATTGATACTCGCTTATACACTTTGCATAAACAAATTCTACTCTCAAAATGAGGTACATCTTGCATGTCTCTACGATATAGGATTCCTTTAAACAGATACTGCAATGCATAGTGGACATTAAATGATATCCAGTTTAGCTTTTCAATAATCTTTGCAGTTGGAAATTCTTATCAAGTGGTATCAAGATCACGATTATCGAAATATTTTTATGCAAATAGTTATGTATGTAATTTTGTCTTTTCCATCATCTTATTGCTCTGTTATCATATTGTTGATGTTATTTTTATCATTACTTTGTTAGTATTTTAACTGTTTTTGTCATTATTATTATTACTATTATTATTATTGTTGTTATTATTATTTTGTTGTTGCCGTAGTTGTTATGTTATTATTTTTTATTGATATTATTATTATTACTACAACTACTACTACTACTATTGTATGTATATTATTATTATTATTATTATTACTATGGTGATGATGATGATTGCCATTGTTATTATCATTATTGATATTGTTCTTATCATTATATTTTTTCTTATCAATATTTTGATTATCATTATTATTATTTCATCATTATTGCTATTATCATCATCATTATAATTGTTATTGATATTACCATTATGATTCTCATTGTTATGATTATTGTTATTATTATTATTGTGGTCATTATTATTGTAGTTGTTATTGTTATTATTTCCAATGTTGTTGATGTTATTATTATCATCATTACTATTATATATATATATATATATATATATATATATATATATATATATATATATATATATATATGTCGTCAGAAAGTTTGAACTTCCATACTGTAATCAAATAGCATATGGTATAGGAAAAAAATATGACTAAATCCTGCACATTAATTTGGTGGAGGTAGTGAAATCAGGGTGGCAAATTCCGTAGACTTTATACATCTCGGCACCGCTACTTCTCTACTTCCCTAAAATCACGGTCATTCATCTTATGAAATCAGTAATTACCATCGTCTGTATTTACCCCATTAACAATTTTTGTTGTTCAAGCTATTATTATTATTATATTAGTAATAATGGCAATGTTAATAATGATAATAATGATAATAGTAATTGTGGCACGATTACTACTGCTACTAATGATAAGAATAACAGTAATAATGATAACAATAATAATGATGATAATAGTAATAATGATAGTAATTACCATTGTAAACATAGTCTCTATTCTCATTAGCATTATTGTCATTAGCGTTATCACTATTGCTATTATTATTATTAATATTATTATTATGTTAATTATCATTATTGTTACTTATTATTATTATCATCATTAAGATTATTATCATCAATATTATTATCATTATTACCACTACTACTAATAATAATGGTAATAATGATAATGATAATACCATGATAACTATTATCATTTTTGTTATTATTGTTTTCATCATATCTATCTTTATCATTATTATCATTACTGTCTTCTTTTATTGTTATTATTGCTATAAATATTTTTATCATTGTCATCATTATTATCATTATTATTATTATTATTATTATTATCATTATTATTATTATCATTATCATTATCATTATTATTATTATAATTATTATTATCATTATAATCATTGTTATTATTATTATTATCATTATCACTATTATAATTATCATTATTATTATTTTTATTATTATTATTATTATTATCATTATTATATTATCATGCCAGATAGTGAAATCTGGCTAAATAACTCCGTAGACTTTATACGCCTCAACATTATTAATATCATCACTACTGTTGTTAGCATATTTATCATTATCATTATTATTATTATTATTACTATTATTATTGTGTTAATAATAATAATTATTATTATATTATTATTGTTATTGTTATTATTATTATAACCATTATTATTAATATTATTATTATTATTATTATTATTATTTCTTATCATTGTTATTATTATTATTATCATTATTATTGTTATTTCTTATCATTGTTATTATTATTATTATCATTATTATTACAATTATTATATTAGATGATCATTATAATTATCATTAGTATGATTGTGACTTTTATTATCAATATCATTATCATCATTTCTCTTTAGCTTATATTCATTTATTCATATCTGTCAACAGGGTTATACACAAAGTCACAGCTTTATTTAAGTTATACACTAAAAAAAAAACAAAAAAAAAAATATGGATTGGCTAATCTGTTGATTACGTTATCGTCGTGAACCAGATCGGACTTTTTGTGAACTTTTCTTAGATGTAAATGATGGTTTCACCGCCAGTGTATTCCGTTATAGACAATGTATCTGTGTGGACATCCGGTGTTTATGAGGTATACCTGTGTATTCAGGATATTTTTTTTTTGTATGTGTGTGTGTGTGTGTGTGTGTGTGTGTGTGTGTGTGTGTGTGTGTGTGTGTGTGTGTGTGTGTGTGTGATTGCAAAGGCTGGCTGGATATATTAGCTTACTACCTTTATTATGATTTCTGTGATCACTGCTGTCATTAACGATGTTATTGCTATTGTTCTTATTATCATGATAGATTTAGCTACTATTATTGATACTAAAATGGTTACCAATGCATTATAATCTCTACTACTATCGTCAATTCATTATCACCATTACTGCTATCAGTATCGATATCATCATAATACTTACTATGATTAATATTGTTATTGTTATCCCCATTATTTTCTTATTTTCGTGCTGTTATTATTATAATTATTTTTTATCACTGTTATCATAATTAATGTTATTTTTATTAATATCATCGATGCCATTATCCCTCATTATCATCACTGTTATTATTACGACCGCCACTCCTGCGATACTGTGCTCGGCCAGCACGCCCCCCCCCCTCGCCACGCCCCGCCGGCCCCCCCCCTCCGCCAGGCAGCGCCGGGAACCCACCCTCGCTCCGACGAGAACCTGTTAGCAGGCATAATGGTGTCCTCTCGCCGGCATAAATCCCCATTAGCTCGCCCTACCCCTTTTGTTGGCGCGGGATAAACAGTCCGCTCCTTATGCTCCAGCGAGCCGTTGTTTCGCATCCTCGTCCCTTCTTTATCGGGTTTTATCTCTCTTCCCTCCCTTCGTTCCGGGAATTATTGAGGAGGTCTTGATCTACCTAATTGTCTCGTCTGCTCGGTTATCTTTCCATCCTCTTCTC
>NC_091552.1:644945-649945 GCF_042767895.1 Penaeus vannamei
TTTCTTTTATGCTGCTTCATCTTTTTATTTTCTTTTTTCTTTTTTCCGTTTTTCAACTCTCGTTTCTTGATTTTCTTTCATTATTCTTTATTTCTTTCTGCATTATTTATCGATTTCTCTTTGGCTCCTTCATCTCTCTCTTTTCTTTCTTTCTTTTTTTTCAACTCTCGTTTCTCTTTTTTCCCTTTTTTCTGCATTATTTATCAATTTCTCTTATGCTTCTTCATCTCTCTCTTTTCTCTTTCTTTTTTCAACTCTCGTTTCTTTTTATCTTTTTTTCTTTTTTTTTCTGCATTATATATCGATTTCTCTTATGCTGCTTCATCTTTTTATTTCCTTTTTTCTTTTTTCCGTTTTTCAACTCTCCTTTCTTTTTTTTTTATTCTTTCTTTTTCTTCATTATTTATCGATTTCTCTTTGGCTCCTTCATCTCTCTTTTCTTTCTTTCTTTTTTTTCAATTCTCGTTTCTTTTTTTTTCCTTTTTTTCTGCATTATTTATCGATTTGTCTTATGCTCCTTCATCTCTCTCTTTTCTCTTTCTTTTTTTCAACTCGTTTCTTTTTATCTTTTTTTATCTTTTTTTCTGCATTATTTATCGATTTCTCTTTGGCGCCTTCATCTCTCTTTTTTTCTTTCTTTCATCTCTCGTTTCTTTTCGTTTATTCTCGAATGTTCAACGAAGACACGAGAGTCGCTGTCGGAGGACCGGCGCCCGCGCGCCCGCACTCGCCCGTGAAGCGTACAGCGGTTTCCAATTTCTCTCTTTTTTATATATAAAAAAAAAGCTCATCTGTCTATTTTCTGGTTCTATAGATACTCTAATTACTTTCTTATGTAAGGGTTTGGGATTTTTTTTATTTTTTTGTTTATTTATTCACTATTATTTTTTTCTTGTTTCGTCTTTTTTGTTTATTTATTTATTCATGTTTTTTTTTTCTTTGCGTCTTTTTCCTTTGCTCTTTATTATGCTTCCTCTTGTCTCCCACTTTCGCTTTCGGATCTTCTCTTTGGCTGATTTTTTTTCTTTGTCTTCAGATCTCACTTTATTTCTCATTTTACTTCTCACACATTACTTTGTCATCATTTTAACCACGTCATTTTCTCTCCCTGTTTATCTGCCTTCTTTCTCCATCCTAATTTTTTTAAAATGTTTTTTTTAATTCTTTATTTATCTATCATCTTCCTCCCTTTTCACCCTTTACTTCGGATAAAAAATAATAAAGCTATAGATTCCCAATTTATTAAAACACGCCCCATCACGCCCCCCCCCCCGTTCACCCTTACCACCTACAACTCCCCAAACTCCCTCAAACTGACCAACATCGTCTTTGCTCCCCCACTAGACCCCCCCTCCCCCACCCTTTACTTTCTACTATCTCCTGCCACCCTTACTTGCCCTCGCCCTCACGCCCACATTCTGTCTCCTGCCACCCACACTTGCCCACACCCTGACTCGTGCCACCTTCACGCTCACTCCGGGGCTCCAACCACCCTCACCTGCTCACACCCTCACTTCTGCCACCCACACTTGCCCACACTCTCACTCCTGCCACCCTTACCCATCCACAAGCCCTCACCCTCCTCTCCACTTCCCACCACACTTACCTTCACCCGCACCACCCCTCACTCCCCACCACGCCTACCTTCACCCCAGCTACCACCTGACCCCTTACCCTCACCCCCAGTACCCCCTCCCCCTCACGGCCCACTACCCCCACATCCCTCCCCCTAACCCCACACCCCCACTACCTACTCATCCCTCCCTCCTGTCCCACCCCCTAACCCCTTACCCCCTTTCATCCCCCACCCTAACCCCTTACCCCCTTTTATCCCTCCTGTCCCACCCCCACCCTAACACCCTTACCCCCTTTCATCCCTGCCCCCCATCCCTCCCCCTAACCCCCTTACCCCCTTTCATCCCCCCACCCCCACCCCACCCCTTTCATCCCCCCCACTCCCCCTCAGCTCTCTACCCCCTAACCCCCTTTCATCCTCCCCACTCCCCCCCCTCTCTACCCCCCCACCCCCAGCTCCGTCACGCGAGGCCCCGCTGGCCCGGCCGGAGCTGAACACGCTCGGGGTGTCATTACGGTCTGCAATTACTATCGCGCCGCCTCGCTTTTGCGCCGAAGGGGATAATGGAGACGTTCGTGGCAAAGGGGGCAGGGTGGGGGAGAGAGGGGGAGGAGGGGAAAGAGGGGTAGAGGGGAGAATGGAGGGGAATGAGGGGAGGAAGAGAGGGAAAGAGGAGGGGAATAGGGAGGAATGGAGGGGAGGAAGGAGGGGTAGAGAGGGGAGAAAGGGGAAGGAGGGGAGGAAGGAGGGGAAATGAGAAGAGGAAGGAGGGGAAGAGAGAAAGGACGGGGAGAGAGGGGAATAGGGAGGAAGGAGGGGAAGATAGGAGAAGGAGGGGAAATTGGGGGGAAGGGATAAGAAGGGAGGGAAGAAGTAAGAAAGAGGGGGATGCAGAAAGGGGAAGAGGAGGAGAGGGGAAGAGGTGAGGGGAAAATTAAGAAGGGGTGATTGGATGGAAATTGGGGAAGAGATGAGAAAGGGAGTAAGAGGGGAAAAAGAATTAGCAAAGGGGGAAGAGGGAAGTTTGGAAGGAGAATGATATAGGAGTGGATGGGGGAAGAACGGAGGGGAAATGGGGGAAGGAGCAAGGAGAAGAGAGAGGAATTAGAAAAGGGGAGGCAAGGCACGGAGGGCGATATGAGGTTGGAAGAAGAAGTAGGAAAGGGAGGGAGAAGAAATAGGAGAAGCGTGGGGCAAAAAAGAGGGAGAGAAGGGGAAAGGGGAATTGGAAGAGGATGCGGGATATGCGAAGGAAGGGAAGTACAAAGGGTAAAAAAAAAAAACGGATGGAAAGGAGGATGAAAGAAAGAGAAGAGAAAAAGCGCGAAGAGAAAGAGTAGGAGAGAAAACGAGAAAGATGAGAGATGGTAAAGCAAAGGAGTTAAAAAGAACTGAGAAGGAGAGGAAGGGATGAAGAGGAGATGGAAAAGGATGAAGAGGAGAGGGAAAAGGATAAAGAGGAGATGGAAATAGACAAAGAGGAGATGGAAACGAATGAACAGGGAAAGATGTCTGTCAATCACGTGATGGCAAAGACGAGATACATCCGTTTTTACAGAAATTTCATCGTGTGACACCTGTTTATTCAAAAGCGCATTTAATTGGCGATCTAGATTAGCACTACAGGCGACTGGGCGAGGCGATGCAGTGCCAGCAGCGACAGCAGTACGGAAGAAAGAGGCACCGAAGCTGTCTCTCTCTTATCTTCAACATCAATATTGTCAACGGTATTTTTAGCAGCTTCGTCATTTTCTCTTTCGAAATTACATAATTGGCGACGGTGTCCTCTCCGCTGAGACTTAAAGAGCTCGGGAATAGTCAGTATTTTCTCTGTCGTTTTTTTCTTTTTCTTTTTATGAAGAAGTGAATGCACGAATGTATACTTACGTTCATGCAGGCATACATCTCGGTTCGTAATGACACTGGAGAAAGAGCAAAGGAAAAGAAGAAAGAATGACAAGACAATTTGAAAAACATATTTACATATATACATATGTATGTATTCATCGTTATTTTCTTACACTCTAACCATATACAGTCGAGAGTTTGAACTATTCTTATATAAACATACATACATATATATATATATATATGTGTGTGTGTGTGTGTGTGTGTGTGTGTGTGTGTGTGTGTGTGTGTGTGTGTGTGTGTGTGTGTGTGTGTGTGTGTGTGTGTGTGTGTGTGTGTGTACGTGTGCGTGTGCGTGTGTTTTCTCTCTCCCTTTTTTTTCCTTTTTTTGCAACGCTGATTCCCCTATAAAGCTTCCTTGCAAAATGCCCCCCTTTTTCCGGCCTCACTCGCTGCCTCGAGGCCTCCCCCCCAAGGGCCAGCCGCCGAGGGTCAGCCACGGCTCTCCTGCAAGTGAAAAATGATGAAAGGCGGAGAAAAGAAGAAGAAAAACTCCCGTTATTGTCCCCTCTCGTGTCATTTGTGAAGCGGGGAGGAAGCGAACAGATTGGCCTGTGATCGAAAACCGCGCCGGGATTTCCGCCGGCCGGTCGCGCCCCTCCAGTCGCCGCCGTCGGACCGGCTCGTCGTCCGTTTCCGATGCGCCGCAAGTCGTCGGACACGCCCCCCCCTCCCCACCCCCGCGCCCATCTCTCCTCACCACGGCCCTCCGACGACCCTCGCCCATCTCTCCCCACCACGACCCTCCGACGACCCTCGCCCATCTCTCCCCACCGCGGCCCTCCGACGACCCTCGCCCATCTCTCCCCACCACGGCCCTCCGACGACCCTCGCCCATCTCTCCCCACCACGACCCTCCGACGACCCTCGCCCATCTCTCCCCACCGCGGCCCTCCGACGACCCTCGCCCGCCTCTCTGCATCAACAAGTTGCATTTCCACTCCATCGAGAGTCGTTCCTCCTCTTCTCTCTCGCTCTCTCTCTCTCTCTCTCTCGCACACGCACACACACACACACTCACGCCCTTGACACCTGCCCTTATGAGAGGCAGAGCGACGCCAAAGTGCCAGCGCGACGTGTCCGAGTGCCGCCTCTCACGCCGCCGCCCATCGGGGGATCTGGATGCCTCGAGCCCTCCTGATCGATCAGTTGTTTTCAGATTCGGTGAAGTTTTGTTTGAGAACTTGGCGGCTTTGGCGGCGTCGGCGGAGGAGCGGGGAGGTGGGAGGAGAAGGGGAATTGGGAGAGGGAGAGAGAGGGAAAGAGAGGGGTGGGGGAAGGAGGAAAAGAGAGGGGAGAGGGAAGGAGGGATGAGGGAGGGAGAGGGAAAGAGAGGAGAGAGGGAAAGAGAGGGATGAGGGAAGGAGGAAAAGAGAGGGGAGGTGGGAGGAGAAGGGGAATTGGGAGAGGGAGAGAGAGGGGAGAGGGAAAGAGAGGGGAGAGGTAGAGAGAGGGGTGAGGGAAGGAGGAAAAGAGAGGGGAGGTGGGAGGAGAGGGGGAATTGGGAGAGGGAGAG
>NC_091552.1:657445-659945 GCF_042767895.1 Penaeus vannamei
ATATATGAATATATATATATATATATATATAAATATATATATATAAATATATATATATATATATGTATATATATATATATACATACATATATATGTATATATATATATATATATATATATATATATATATATATATATATATATATATACATGCATATACATATATATATATATATATATATATATATATATATATATATATGTATATATATACATATATATATATATATGTATATATATATATATACACATACATATATATATATATATATATATATATATATATATATATATATATATATATATATATTCTTCCTTTCTTCTTTCCTTTTTATATTTCTTTTAGAACTCGTTATTAACTAACGTTCGTTGGTTGCTGGTATTTTTGCAAAGATGTAAATACATATTTTGCATGAGCTTTTTTTTTTTTTTTTTTTTTTGCTTGTGTAAATTGGTGTATGTTACGTGGTTGCAGCGGTATTTTTATGATGTGGATTGTCATTTGGTTTGCTTTATAAGAGGGAATTATTGTCCAAGGGAGTTCATGATCCACCTGCACCAAAATGCGTTTAATGGGTGTTTTGCTTCCTTAAACTTTCATCTGTATCATAAGCATTGATATTTTCATCACATTAAAGCATTACAATCTCATGATTATAGTACATTAACGTGAACATGTCCATGCTGATGTTATGGATGAAAGTTTAATATAATAAAACGTTTAATAAGTGGATTTTCGAGGTATTGGTCTAAGTAAACATTTGGACGCGCATGCCATCATGTATGTCTTTGTATGTTGTATGTATTTTGTATGTTGTTTTCCTTAAATACAACCCTGGACCAAAGCCGTGTCGCGAATGAGGTTCCATAACCCTCATAACCTACACAGCAAGGGTCACGTGATTCGGGCGCTGGAGACGAAATTCGAAACATGTTTGGCAAGAGTTTTGGCGCCGGCTGTACTGGGCGTATGTGTATGTGTCTGGCTGTAGGTCCTCCCATGCCTATAATTTTCTCGGAGTAGCCCCTGAGTTAATGTGCGCGTGGGTGTGTATTACTGCTAATACGAAAAGTCTGTGACTGTGTGGCCATTTACATGAATTGGAGTGTGGGTGTTGTCAGGCATGTATGCGGGCACCTGTCATGAAAGGGTCACAGCAACCATCAGCCACTTGCATGACACGTCACACGCTTGTTAGCTTCCTGGGGGACTCTTCCCAAGGTCAAGACCTTTAAATGTCGGGCTTCAATGACCTGCTTTGAGGGCGGCTGGGGAGAGCGAGGGGGGGGGGGGGTGCAAAGACCACTGTTACCGGCAAGGGAGCGTCCTGCTGCGGCCGGGAGGAGGTCGTCGCCGCTTTGGGGGGGGCGGTTGGCAGGCGGGGGCGCAGAGGAGGAGCTGCTGCCCTCGGTTGGGAGGGAGAGGCCGGGGGCGGGGCTTGCTTCAGGTCAGTTTGTTTACATGTATTTTTAGTAAAACAATTGTCCATATATATGTATACACACACACACACACACACACACACACACACACACACACACACACACACACACACACACACACACACACACACACACACACACACACACACATATATATGTATATATATATATATATATATATATATATATATATATATATATATATATATATATGTGTGTGTGTGTGTGTGTGTGTGTGTGTGTGTGTGTGTGTGTGTGTGTGTGTGTGTATGTATATGTATATATATTTATATATATAAATATATGTAAATATATACAGTATATATATATATATATATATATATATATATATATATATATATATATATATATATATATATATATATATATATATATGAACACAAGCACAAACACAATCACGTGAATACAAAGATGAAAATGAAACTAGCCACAATGAGAATTGAAAATAAGCGTGACGTTTCGAACTCTTCACTAGGTCCTCATCAGACAAAAACCGAAATGGATCAAATGGATCCATTTCGTTTTTTTGTCTGATGAGGAACTCGCGAAGAGTTCGAAACGTCACGCTGATTTTCAATTCTCATTGTGGCTAGTTTCATTTTCACACACTCACACACACATATATATATATATATATATATATATACATATATATATATATATATATATATATATATATATATATATATATATAGATATATATATATATATATACATATATATATATATATATATATATATATATATATATATATATATATATATATAAATTTAGACACACACACAATATACGTATGTATGTGAGCGTTGTGTGTATAAATATAGGCGTTCATACGTGCATGTAAACCCGCGAGAGGAATGCTAATTCTATGGATACGAAGGCAATTTTCCGCGAATCTGACTCTATGTTGGCGAAGCATTTTATGGACTTTTTTGCGCCATTCATTGATTGTCGTTACCAATACAATCAACACCATCATCATCATGAGGAAGAAAGTGAGATTCAACTTCATCATCAGCTAAGTCATCACCCGAT
>NC_091552.1:674945-677445 GCF_042767895.1 Penaeus vannamei
TATTTGCAGTCGTATCCATACGATGATAATGATCATAATGGAAATAACGTTAATGAGAATATTGATAATTACGATGGCAAAGGTGAGACTAATGACAATAGCGATAATATTGATAATTATAGATCTTACAAGCAATATCACCATCAACAAATCTATAAAGAAAAATGAATAGGAAATATATAAAAGAAAATAGATTTGGCATCTCGACGAAAATAAATGAATGAATAAAACCACCCACTCGAAACCTGACCAATAAATCAATGTTATTCTCTGGTCTTCTCCTAACCCCCCCACCCCACCCCCAACCCCCTCCCCCCCCCCCAAAAAAAAAAAAAAAAAAAAGTTTAAAAATGACGAAAAGAAAAGAGAGAGAAAAAAAAGATTTGGGGTATTGGGATAAAAAAAAAGAATCATTAAAATCCCCGAAATTGGATTATGGAGAAAAGAAGTTGGACTTAATGGAAACGGAGGGAAAAAAAAATGTTGAAGAGGACGCCCACATTCTTATATTTTACAACTTTTTCTGTCGTCTCGGCGAGAAGGTGCGCGCCAAGTTAACGATAAACTTTGTAAACTAACGTTCCATTGTGGATTGAATTGCGAAATGTTTAATCCACTTGGAATAGGCGTGGCTCATGCTGGACCCTGACCTTCGTAATAGGTGTGAGAACAGATGCGTAATGCGTAAGCGGAATGGGCGTCCACTGGCTGCTTGGCAGGAGAATGGGCGGGTGATTTTGTTGTAGTGATTGTTGAAGGGGTAACTTTAATTCAAGTGTCATCACATCAAATCAAAAGCATTATATCACTATGGTATTGATCACAAGGTAGTTTTTTCACAGTCAGCATCACATCATCATCATCATCATCATCTTTATCATCATCATCATTATCATTATTATTGTAATTATCTTTATCATTATCATTATCCTCCTCCTCCTCATCATCATCATCATCATCTTCATCACCATTAGCATTATCACCATCACCATTATCATCCTCATCATCATCATCACTATCATCATCATCACCCTCATCATTCGAATTTCATTATCGCTTCGACGTCCCCGTGTAACCGAACGGGTCCGACTAAACGATCAAATACAAAGAACCGGACATTCGGGAGCCTTTCGGAGCCGGATAAAAGGGGGCCGGATGTTTGTGTTTATTTGTTTTGTTTGTTTTTGTTTGTTATTCATTTGTTTGTTTGTGAGTTTGTGTAGTTGTTTTGTTTGATTGTTATTCACCCATGTGTTTGTTTGCTTGTTTGTTATTCATCCATTTGTTGGTTACATGATTTATTTTATTTGTTCTGTTATTCATCTTTTTTTTTGGCTTTTTGTTATTCATCATTTTTTTTTGTTTGTTGTATAACTTATTTTGCCTTTGTTTTTCATTAGTTTTTTGTTTGTTATTCATCTATGTGTTTTTATTTGTTCATTTATAATCTTTATTCATTTGATTATTCATCTGTTTACTTACCTGTTTATGTGTGTATCTGTTTGTATGTTTGTTTGTTGCTTCTTTATTCGATTGTTTATTAATTTGTTTATTCCCTTATTTATTGATTGACTTATTTGTTAATCTATTTGTTCGTCCTTTAAATTTCTTATTTATTCATTTACTAGCTTACCTATTTACCCATTTATCTATTTTATTTTTCATTTACTTACCTGTTTTATTTTCTATTTGTGCGTGTATGTATCCATTCATCTGTTATTTTCTCTCTATATATTTGTTTATTTTATTTCATTTTAGGTTCATTTTAAGGTTCCAGCAAAGGTTCAGCTAGCTGTTATTTTTTCTGATATATCGGGTTGATGTGTCTTGATCTATCTGTGGCAGGGAACCTTGAGTATCTCTTTTTTGTATTCTTTCTTTCTCTTTGTGTATGTGTGTGTTTATCTATTTGCTTTCACAATCTGTTCGCCTTCTGAATCTGTCTGTCTCTCTCTCTCTTTGATTGTCATCTGTGTTTGTCTCCAACTCTCTCTCTACCTTCCTTCCTTCCTTCCCTCTCTCTCTCTCTCTCTCTCTCTCCTTCCTCTCTCATTTCTCTTCCTTCCTTCCTCCCTCCTTCCCTCTCTCCTTCCTCTCTGTCCTCTCTCCTCTCTCTCTCTCTCTCGGTCTCTCTCTTCTCTCTCTCCATTCTCCTCTCTCTCTCTCTCTCTCTCTCTCTCTCTCTCTCTCTCTCTCTCTCTCTCCCTCTCTCTCGTCTCCATTTCTCCTTCACATTCTCCTCTACTCCCTCGCCCCCCTCCCTCCGTCCTTCCCTCTCACCACCCCCCCTCCTTCCCTTTCCCTCTCTCTCCCCCTCTCCTTTCCTCTCCAACAGCTCTTCTCTGTCCTCAACTGATGCGTTTAACTTCCCCTGGTTGAGAGTGAGCGGTGGAGGAGAGTGTGAGGGAGTGCGAGGCTGAGGGCGAGTGGCTGTGTGGGAGTGACGGGGATGGAGGAAGAGAGGGGGGAGGGAGGGAGGGAGTGGGGGAGAGAGGGAGAG
>NC_091552.1:689945-694945 GCF_042767895.1 Penaeus vannamei
CGGGGGAGGGAGGGGGTGTCGGACGGGGGAGGGAGGGGTGTCGGGACGGGGGAGGGAGGGGGTGTCGGACGGGGGAGTGGGAGGGGGTCGAGTCGTGGGGTGGGGGTGTCGGACGGAGGGAGGGAGGGGGTGCCGGACAGGGGGGAGGAGGCGTTCGGACGGGGTGAGGGTATGGGTGTCGGACGGGGGAGGGAGGGGGTGTGCTGGACAGGGGGAGGGAGGGGAGTGTCGGACGGGGGAGGGAGGGGTGTCGGACGGGGGGAGAGAGGGTGTCGTTGACGGGGGGAGGGAGAGGGTCGAGAGTCGTGGGGTGGGGGTGTCGGACGGAGGGAGGGAGGGGGTGCCTGGACGGGGGGGAGGAGGCGTCCGGACGGGGGGAGGGGTATGGGTGTCGGACAGGGGGAGGGAGGGGGTGTCGGACGGGGGGAGGGAGGGGTGTCGGACAGGGGGGAGGGAGGGGGTGCTTCGGACGGGGGGAGGGAGGGGGTACGGACGGTGGGAAGGAGGGGGTGCCGGATTGGGGGGGGGAGGGAGGTGTCGGACGGGGGAGGGAGTAGGTGGGCGTGGCCTTACAGAATGCGGTAGGGGGTGTTTGAAGGAGGAGGAGAAGGGGAAGGGAAGGATGGGAGAAGGGCATAGGAAGGGAAAGAAGTGGGGAGGGAAGGAAGGGAGAGGGAAAGAGGAAGGGGAAAGGAATGGAAGAACCGGAAACGAATGGAAGGAAGAGAAGGGGAAAGGAAAGGAAGAGGGAGAATAGAGAAAGAAATATCAAGAAAAAGAGAGGAAAAACGAATAGAACAGAAAGAGAATAGATATAGAGAAAAAAAATAGGAAGAGAGGCGAACTCCCCCCACCCCACCCCCAGTTTTCGGAAGGGTAGAAGAGGAAAAACAAAGAAAAAATGGGAAAGAAGAGAGATATAAAGCATGAGAGAAGTTGACCGAAGGAGAGAGTTCGACACTGAGGGTTATTATTATTATTATTATTATCAATCGTTATTATTATTATTATTGTTATTATTATTGTTGTTGTTGTTATTGTTATTGTTATTATTATTGTTATTGTTATTATCATTATTATTATTATTATTATTATTATTATTATCATTATTATTATTATTATTATTAATCATTATTATTATCATCATTACTATTATTACTACTACCACTACTGCAACAACTACTACAATTAATACTATTACTACTACCACTACTATTAGTTTTCGTTATCATTATTGTTGTTGTTATTATTATTATTATTATTATCACTATCATTATTACTATCATTATCACTGATATTATTATTATTATCATTATCATATTTATTATCCTCATCATCGTCATCATTCGTACGCTCATTATTATTATTGTTATTGTATCATTTATAGGAAGGAAAAAAACAAAAAACATCAATATACAACGATAATGAGCATGTTTGAATGCATGATTGGGGTCTGGTGTCTTTCACGCATGGCGGGCGGGGGTCGAGAGGGGGGCGGGGGGCTGGCACGATGGCACACTACTTGGATATACAATTTTTTTTTTTTTTTTTTTTTTTTTTTTTTACCTTGATGTCCCCACGGTGTCGAGAGACCGGGTGGTAGGATGACAGTTTCCTGATGAATCACTACAGAAAACCCCCACAAAGGAAGTAATATTTCTTGACATAAATAAAATAACCGAGCAAATATATACTCCTAAAGTAAAGTCGTGGTTGGCGAAAAAAGATAAAAAAAAGAGAATGAGAGAGAGAGAAAGAGAAAGAGAAAAAAAACTTTTATGTACTCTTCCACCTAAAGTTTGTACCTCTTCAGTTTTTTTGTTTTTTTTTGTCTTTGACGCATTGTTTCTCTGCGTGGGCTGTTTGCTTCAAGCTCTACGAGAGATAAAGCCATTTCTCTCCTAAGTATTTAGCTGGCTGTTTCCCCGTCCTCATAACCGACAAGGAAAACAAAAGTCAACAGTTTCCTCTCCCGTCATTGAGTTCCTGCCGCCTTCACATCGCCGAGAGAGCCTGAGGAGGATCCAAGACGCCCCGAGAGAACGCCCTTGTCCCTGGCGCCATTGGGGTCTGCCGAGGCATCAACATAAAGGTTGCGTCCGCAGTTCTATAATAAGCCTGATGCTGCTCCCTGATGAGGCCCAATCAGAGGCCGGGTCGAGGGGCGAGCCGTGAGACTGCAGCATTTTGATTGGCTAAAATGGAGGAAGGCTTTTGCTCCCGTAACCTCGTTAATCACCGCGGTACAGCTGTGTATGTTCGGGATGAGGAGCGCCAAGGAGAGCGGCGGCGGCTCCTTATCAGCTGCCGAGGAAGGATATCGTTATCAGTCGGAGAAGAGCATTCGCAGGTTATCGGGACACGTGATCTGATTAACCCTGGCGATGAGGCCCTCGGAAGCAGGGCGGGGAAGGAGGGAAAATCATTAAGCCTATCTTTCTCCATGAGCGTTCCTATTTGATTACAAGCTTTTCCTCGATATCGATGAGTGTGACGTCTCCGAGAGGAGTTCGCGGCGAAGGCGTCGCGAGGCAGGACAGAGCACCGGTGGTTGGCGGAAGGACGTGTCTGCTCACGGCCGGGGGTCGAACTTCTGTTCACTGCCTACACCGACTACTACTACAACTACAACAACAACAACAACAACAACAACAACAACTACTACTACTACTACTACTACTACCACCACCACTACTATTACTACCACTAATACTACTGCTACTACTACTTCCAGTATGCAAGACGCTCAGCACACGTTTATCTTGATATCTATTTTTTCCTATTTATGTATCTCTCTCTTCTCATTTTACTCCATCCTTCTTTATTGTTCTGTATCTTCCTCGCTTTCATTTGCCTCCTTTTATCTCGTTCCATTTCTTTCGTGTCTCTGTCTCCGACTGACATTCATCTGTATATTTAGTTCCTACATATTCGTCTGTGAGAATTCACCTAATGGCGTTTGTCGTAGAGTCGCCGGGATATTTGTGGACAGCAGTTTTTGATCGAAGGGAGCAATATTCTAATGGGGGTATGTAGTGTCAGCGTTTCTCCCTCTCTCTCTCTTTCTCTCGCTCTCTCTCTCTTTCTTTCTCTCTCTTTTTCTCTCTCTCTCTCTCATTCTTTCTCTCTCTCATTCTTTGTCTCTCTCTCTCTCTCTCTCTCTCTCTCTCTCTTTCTCTCTTTCTCTCTCTCTCTCTGTCTCTGTCTCTGTCTCTCTCTCTCTCTCTTTCTCTCTCTCTCTTTCTCTTTATGCACATGCGCAAACACGCGCGCACATATTCATATTCTGTACACATACACACATATATCAAGAGTAAAATAATTGCACATTAAACCAACCTAGCCCCTTTCCCCAATCCCCCTCCTCCTCTTTTTCCAATACTCTCCCTTTAATCTTCACCTAATCCTCTCCCCTCTCTTTCCTCAATCCTCTCCCCTCTCTTTCCTCAATCCTCTCCTCCCCTTCTTGCCCCAATCCTCCATCCTCCTCTTCCCCAATCCTCTCCTTCTCCTCTTTCCCCTAATCCCCTCACTCCCTCCTTTCACTCCTTCCTCTTCCCCCAATCATCTCCCTTTCCTCTTCTCCAATCGTCTCCCTCCCTCTTCCTCCTCCCTCCTCTTCCTTCTCTTAATTCTCTCACTCCCTCCTTTCACTCTCTCTTCTTCCCCCAACTCTCTCCCTTTCCTCTCCCTCCTCCTCCTTCCCTTGATCCTGTCACTCCTTCCTCTTCCCCCACTCGCCTCCCTTCTCCGCCTCTCCCCTCCTCTCCCTTTCTCTCCCTTCCTCCCCCCCCCCCCCACCCCGTACCCCGTGTGAGGATCCCGGTCAGGAGCTGAAGCCTAATCGGGCGCGGGGATCCCTAACGTCAGCACCCGGTCCCTCGCTCGTGAAATTGTAAGTCAGCCAACGGTAGTCAAAACACGCTGGAATGGCGGATCATGTTAGCCAATCAACCGTTGAAGACACGGTTACCGCGGGCAGTGACTAAGTGCCGTCGGGCGTGGTGCGGGGGGCAGGAGAGGGAGGAGAGGAGGGAGGGTGGAGGGAGGAGGAGAGGGAGGTGGTGGAGGGGGAGAAGGAGAGGAGGAGGAGGTAGTGGTGTGGAGGGGAGGAGGAGGAGAGTGGAGGATGGGAGGAGGAGAGGAGAGGTGGGGATTGGTGTGGAGGAGGAGGAGGGGAGGAAGTGGATGGGAGAGGAGTGGTAGGGAGAGGGATGGGAGGAGTGGTGTGGAGGGGGAGGAGGGAGGAGAGGAGAGAGAGGAATGGTGTGGAGGGGGAGGAGGAGGAGAGGAGGGACGGTAGGGAGTGGACGGGAGGAGGAGGAGGGAGAGTGTGGAGGAGGAGGAGGGAGTGGTGTGGAGGGGGAGGGAGAGGTGTGGAGGGGGAGGAGGAGGAAGGAGTAATGTGGAGGAGGAGGGAGTGGTGGGGAGAACGATCAGGAGTGGAAGAGGGAGTGGAGGAAAAGGGAGGAGGAGGGAGAGATGGTAGGGACTGGAGGAGGAGGAGTAGGCATAAGGAGTGGAGGAGGAGATAAAGATTCTGCCGTTATGGTTTGGCTGTTTGTGAGTGCGTGTAGGGGAGGAGGGAGTGTGTGAGGACGAGTATGCGCGGGGGTGAGTGTGTATGCTGGAAAGAGAGAGATAGAGGGAGAGGCGGACAGATACGTAGACAAGATGTATAAATAGACGGAGAAAAAAAGAAGGCACAAGAGAGAGACTACAGATTAGTTACAAATAAGCAAACAGTGAGTCTTTCCCTCACCTTCCCCCTCTACCCTTATCCCTTCTCTGCCCCCTTCCCCTTCCCTCCTTCCTTCCTTCCCTCCTTCCCTCCCTCCTTCCCCTCCGCCCCTCCGTTAATGGCCCAGAAATACGAGAACAAAGACCGCCAACAGTTTAGGCAAACACGTCGCGGCCGAGAAGCGAGACGGAGCTCCTCGCACTTGAGATAAACAAAAGCGACGCTGATCCTGCTCCTCCTGCCCCTCCTCCTGCTCCTC
>NC_091552.1:697445-699945 GCF_042767895.1 Penaeus vannamei
CTCCTCCCTCCTCCCCCTCCTTCCTCCCCTCTCCTCCTCCCTCTTCCTCCTTCCTCCCCTCCTCCTCCTCCTCCTCCTCCTCCTCTCCTCCCTCCTCCTCCTCCCCCTCCCCCTCCTTCCCTCCCCCCCTCCTCCCCCCTCCCCCTCCTCCTCCTCCTCCTCCCGCACCTCCAGATGAGGAGATCGCCCCTGAAGTATTGAAAGGGTGAAATATGATATTGCCAATACGAGCGGACGAGCATTCACATGAGGAACGGCCTGAGGAAGGAACGGCCGCCGCTCGTTCCCGGACGTACGAGACACACCCAGAGATATCGGATGGATGGCGATAGATAGATGGATATGGATAGATTTGCGGTGTTTGTGTCTGTGTTGTGGAGACTTGGTTTTGCATGGATGGAGAGAGACCGACACACATACATATATGGGATAGATTGGATAGATAGATAGAGATAAGGAGGATGAGTATGAGGAGATTATGAGAAGGAAGACTATGAGGAGGATGACCACGAGGAAGAAGGATTTAAGGAGGATGACTATGAGAAGGAAGACTTTAAAGAGGATGATTATTAGAAGGAAAATTATTAGGAGCAATACTATGACAGGAAACACTATGAGGAGGAGTACCATGAGGAAGAATACTTTAAGGAGGATAACTATGAGGAAACACTATGCGGAGGAGGACCATGTGGAAGAATACTTTAAGGAGGATAACTATGAGAAGGAAACACTATGCGGAGGAGGACCATGAGGAAGAATACTTTAAGGAGGATAACTATGAGAAGGAAACACTATGAGGAGGAGGACCATGAGGAAGAATACTTTAAGGAGGATAACTATAAGAAGGAAACACCATGAGGAGGATGGCCATGAGGAGGAAAACAATAAAACTTCAAGTAGACTATAAAGAAATATCGATTATTTGAAATCTCAAATGTTGGTTAGTCATCACGAATCAGAATTAAAGATTGAAGATATATCGTTGGGGTGTGTCTGCCTTCCATTTTTTTTTATGTTAAAAAGGAAGCAAAAGTGGTGTTGATAATGTCAATGAAGAGAATTGCGCGGATTTATGCGCATTTTCGCTTGCCAGTGAACAGATTTTGATTCAGGCTAGAAATTGTACAATCTGCATAAAGTCTCTGAAAGTTGTGTGTGTGCGTGGATGTGTGTATGTGTGTGTGTAGATAGACAGATAGATACAGATGTGAACCTATCTACTTATCTATCTATATCTGTCTATCTATCTATCTATCTATCTCTATCTATATATCTATCTATCTATCTATATCTATTCATCTATCTATCTATCTATCTATGGGAGGTTGATATGCGTATATATGTGTATATTTACATACAAATAAGGTGAAGAGACAACTAGATATTCTGTCCATATATAGACGTCCTCTCTTTTACTCGTGTCCAGAAGTCACCAAATATTTACTAATGGTGTAATATTTTGACGGAATGAAGGGGTGCCATTTCCAATAAATCCAAATCCATAATTCAGGACAAAACGGGAACGGGGGGGGGGGGTGTAGGAGTAGCGAGGGGCAAGGAATATAATATGAGGAAAAGATATACTTGCTATGAGGAAGATGAACGTGAATGGGTGTTGGGAATACCCTAGGGATCGACAAGGTGTGTTATTTGTTACGGGTGTGTGTTAGGGGGAGAGGGGATAGAAGAGAGGGCATGGAAGAGATGGATGGATAGATGAATAGATGGATAGATAGATGGATAGATAAATAGGTAAGTAGGTAGGTAGATTGATAGATAGATAAGACAGAGAGAGAGAGAGAGAGAGAGAGAGAGGAGAAAGAAAGAGAGAGAGAGAGAGAGAGAGAGAGAGAGAGCGTGATAGGAAGAGTGAAAGAAAGGAGTTAAGAAAGATAGGAAGAGTGAAAGAAAGGAGTTAAGAAAGATAGGTAGATCGATAGACAGATACAGAGAGGGAGAGAGAAAGAAAGAGAACGAGAGAAAGACAGAAAGAGCCAGAGAGTCCTCCTCTCACCACATCCCAGAGGAAGGAAGCGGCGCAGAGACCCCACCTCCTCAGCCACTCCTCCGGAGGCAGAAAACAGAGCGAGCGAGACGATGTACAAGGTAAGAGAATGAAGCTCTCGACTGACTCATGCTGTTTGGCCACACTCTGATTAATACGCGATGCCGAGCCAGCCTGGGCCATAATAAGAGCAATAATTCACTTCATTAACTGCGTGGCTCGGAAGGACAGCGTTTTCTTAAAGGTTTTCGTTCGCATGCGAGCGTCTTTCATCCGGGAGGAGCGGGTCGAGGGAGAAGGGGTTCGGATACTGTATCAGAAGATTTCGAATACGTTTGGATTCTTTCTTTGCTTTATGGGAAGGTTATAGACTCGCGCGAGAAAGATGGAGACGAGTCCATTGAGAGCAAATTGGTGTAGAAAAGGTCTTGAATGGGGATGGGGAACTTGGGGAGTTAGTCATGCTCGAATCACACCTTTTCTGCATAGTTTGAT
>NC_091552.1:704945-712445 GCF_042767895.1 Penaeus vannamei
TGGAATCAGGAATAGTGCTCTTCTCTCTCTCTTCCTCTCTCTCTCTCTCTCTCTCTCTCTCTCTCTCTCTCTCTCTCTCTCTCTCTCTCTCTCTCTCTCTCTCTCTCTCTCTCTCTGTCTCTCTCTCTCTCTTTCTCTCTCTTTCTCTCTCTCTTTCTTCTCTCCTGGAATTGGGAATGTGCCTCCTTTCTCCGATCTGGAATCAAGGACGACCCTCCCTCCCTCCCCCCTTCCCCTGCTCTGGAATCAGGAACGGTGCCTCCTCTCTCTCTTTCCTGCTCTGGAATCAGGAACGGTGCCTCCTCTCTCTCTTTCCTGCTCTGGAATCAGGAACGGTGCCTCCTCTCTCTCTTTCCTGCTCTGGAATCAGGAATGGTGCCTCCCCCCCCCCCCCCCCTTCTCCGATCTGGAATCAGCAATGGTGCTTCCTGCCCCCTCTCTCAGCTCTATTCTGGAATCAGGAACAAGTGAAGCCACTCCTCTCTCCTCCCCTTCTGGAATCAGGAATGATCCTCCATTCTGGAATCAGGAACAGTGCCTACTCTCCCCTCTCTCTCTCCCGCTCCTTCCTCGTCCCTTATCTCTCTCCTTTCGTTCCCTTCTTATTCGTATTCTTCTTTATTGCTCTACTCTTCATTTCTGTCTCTTCTCTCATAAGCCTTCCCTCCTTCTTTCTCCTTGCTTCACCTGTCTCCTCTCGTTCCTTCTTTCTCTATTTCTCTACTCTCCTTTCTTTTTCCTTTTCTCTTCCTCTTCCCTTCCTTCCTTCTCCATTCTCTCCTCCTTCCTCAACTCTCTTAATTTCTCTCCTTTTTGCTCCTTACCTCACCTCTTCCCTTCCCTCTTACTCAAGGCTCTGCCCTATCTCCTTATATCTTCCTTTCATTTCTTCTCACTTGCCTCCCCCTTTCTCTCTCTCTCTCTCTCTCTCTCTCTCTCTCTCTCTATCTCTCTCTCTCTCTCTCTTTTCTTCTTCTCAATTAGCTGCCTTTTGTGCTCCTCTCTCTTTCCTTTTTCCTTCTTCAAATCTCTTCTGCTCCTTCTTCATTCCCTTTCGTTCATCTTAATTATCGACTCCTTCCCTTCGTCTCCCCTTCTTTATTTTTCGATTCTCCTTCTTCCATTTTTTCCCTTTCTTTTTCCTTCTTTGTCTTTCTCTTCTCTGGATTTCCTCCTTTCCCCATCTCTCCCTCATTCTACTCATTCTCTCCTTCATTTACCTTCCTGCCTTTCTCTTCTCTTACTATCTTCTTCCCCTCGTCTCTCCTCCATCTCCCTTTCCTTTCCTTCTTCCTTTCCTTTTACTCTCCTCTCTCTCTCTTCGTTGTCTCCCTCATTCTCCTCACTTCCTCTCCTTTTCTCTTCTCTTGCCTTAATCCTGTTTCTCCCTTATTTCTCCTAAACTTCCCCTCTTCATCTTTTTCTTCTCTTTTTACCTTCATCCTCCCTCTCCTCATCCCCTCTCCATTCCACTTCTTCCTTCTCCTCTTTTCCCTCACTCTCCTCTCATTCTCCTCCATATCACTTCCTCCTTCCTTCTCTCTTTCCTATTCCTCTCCTCTACTCCTCGTCTTCCTCCATTCCCCCTCATTCTCATTCTTTCTCCTCCATCTTCCTTCATCCTCCTCTCTCTTCCTTTCCTCCTCCCCTCGTCCCTTCCTCCTCCCCTCTGTCCCCTTCCTCGTCTCTCCCTCCACTCGCCCTCATTCTCTCCTCCATCTCACTTCCTCCTCCTTTCCTCTATCCCCCTCCTCGGCCTCTCCCCTCCATTCCCCCTTCATTTCTCATTCTCCTCCACCTCCCTTCCTTCCTCCCATCTATCCCATTCCCCTTCCTCCTCCCCTCGTCCCCTCCTCGTCTCTCCCTCCACTCCCCCCTCATTCTCTCTCCTCCATCTCCCTTCCTCCTCCTCCTCTCCCTTCCTCCCTCCTCCTTTCCCCATTCCCCTTTCTCCTCCCCTCCTCGTCTCTCCCTCCATCCCCCCCTCTCATTCTCTCTCCTCCACCTCCCTTCCTTCCTCCTCCTCTCCCTTCCTTCCTCCTCACTTGCCGATTTTTCGCGTTGCTGTGAAATTGTGATTATTTCGGAAATGCTGCACGCTCGGGCGGCGGCCGCTCGAGCGTTCGGGTCTGAGCGAAAGACGGCGGTGAATAATACGAAGGCGATCGGGGCTTCGTGTTTGGCGCTTCGGATGTTTAGTTTTCGTTTTTTTATGGATTTTTTATTTTCTTGTGGATTTATTATTATTATCATTATTTTTATAGTCTCTGTGTACAGGTTTGTATACATAAGAAGGGTGATGGATAGATTAATAAGTAGGTAGGTGGTTAGGCAGATACATGCATATATACATACCTAAAACACACATACACAGGTGTGTGTATATATATATATATATATATATATATATATATATATATATATATATATATATATATATATATATATATATATATATATATATATATATATATATATATATATATATATATATATATATATATATATATATATATATATATATACATACACATTTCGTAAGATAGAGAGAGAAAGAGAGAGAAAGAGAGAGACAGAAACTACCTACCTACATTTCCGTGTGCCTCCCCCCCCCCTCGTCCCCGTGGCCTTGACAGCACGCCCGGCCGCCCGCACGCCCGGAGCCCGAGCAGCCGGTCCGCCCGCGCGCCGAGGCCGAAATCCGCGGCGGAGGCGAGGCGGCCGAGCGGAGGCGCCCGGGATTAGCGGCCGCTTCGTCAGGGCGATCTGCGTCAGGCCTCGGCGGGGGCCTCTCGCCTCCTGCGGGCGGCTCCGGCCACGGGCGGCGCGAATGAAGCCGGAGGAATGACGATTTTTTTTTTTCTTTTTCCTGCACGAAAAGTGATGATTCTCTTTCCCCTCTTGTCTTTTTTTTTCTTTTGGTTTTCTTCTCATTTTTTTCGTTCTCTTTCCTTCTCTCTCTCCTCCTTCCTTCCTCCCTTCCTCCTTCTTTCCCTCCCTCCCTCCTACCTTCTTCCTGCCTCCTCCCTTCCCCCTCCTTCCTTCCTGCCTCCTCTCCTCTCCCTCCTCCCCATCATTTCCTCCCTTCTCAGAAACGTTTTTCTCCCTTCATTCTCCATCCCGCCTGTCCTCCCTTGCCCGACGTACTCCCTCCCTTGCCTCAATTCCTTTGTTCTTGGTCTTTCCTTCCTTTTTTCCCTTCCTCTCAATTATCTCCCCCTTTCTCACCTAGTCTTCCTCCCTATTTCCTCCTATTCTCCTTCCTTCTGTTTCCATCTTTATCCATTTTCTCTATACCTTCGTCGTGTGTATTTTCCTCTTGCACTATTCTTCTTCGTTTTCTGGTTTCTTCTCTCGTTAATCTTTATCAGATCTTATGTCTGCTTTCCCTCTTTTATTTTGCGGCTTGGTATTCCTCTTTTCCTTTCATGTGTTCTCTTTCTACTCCTTTCTGCCCATTTTATGCCTCTTATCTATACCCCTCTTCTCCTATTATGCCTTCTTCCCCTTTTCTGCCTCTTCTTTGTACACCTATTCCTCTTTTTATGCATCCATCTTATTTCTTTTTTACTATTTTATGTCTCTTTTTCCATTCACGTTTTTTATGCCTCTTCTCTATGTCCCTTCACCCCTTTTATGCCTCCTTTTGGACTCTCTATTCCACTTCTATGCCTCCTCTTTATACCCTTATTCCCATTTTTATGGATCCTTTCTATTCCCTTCTTCGCCTTTTATGTCTGTTTTCCACATCCATCTTCCTTTTTTGCGCTTGCTTTCTATGTTCATCCATCCCTTTTATGCCTCTTCTCTTTCTCCATCCTTTTTTCCCCCCTACTTTACCTTCTTTCCCTTCTCTGCCTCCTCTTTATATCCTTCTCCATTTATGTTTTCTCTTTGTACTCCTAATCCCCTTTTTATGCACCCTTTCTTTGTCCCTCTTCCCCTTCTATACCTCCTCTCTATTTCTCTCTCCCACTTCTATACCTCCTTTCCTCCTCTCTCTTCCTCTCTCCCACTTCTATGCCTTCTTTCCTCCCTTCTATCTCTTCCTTCCTTCGATTGCCTCTCCTCTCCCCACTTCTATGCGCTCCTCTCCTTCTCTTCCTCTTCCTCCCACTCCATCTCCATCGCGAAGTCTCGAAACCGGCCTCAGACAGGACATCTAATTACGGGATTCTAAAAGATAATAATGATATATGATGAAAGTTTCGAGCGATTCTCCGCGGCATCGCATCTCCTCGGCCGCCGCTCGTATTATCCTTCTGTTCTTCGCGGCCGCGGACCTCCCCCGGGGCGCGGCTGACCAATGAACGCCTGAGGAGAGCGCGCGCGACGAATTAAGCCACCGGGAGGCTCTAGCGTGACGAGGGAGTGCGAATAAGGAGTATCGAGGATTAAAGTGGTGCGAATAAGAGCGAGCGGTGGGATTCGGAGAGCGTGGGTCTGAGGGAGTGCGAATAAGGAGTATCGAGGATTAAAGTGGTGCGAATAAAGCCACCAGGAGGCTCTAGCGTGACGAGGGAGTGCGAATAAGGAGTATCGAGGATTAAAGTGGTGCGAATAAGAGCGAGCGGTGGGATTCGGAGTGCGTGAATGCGTGTGGGTCGACTCGTGGAAGAGAAGAAGTGTGGATGGAAATAAAGGTGGGAGGATAGAATGGACTGCGAGTGAATGTGAAAAGGGAAAGGAAGTTCGAATGAGAGGCATTTAAAGGCATGAATAATGAAAAATGCGAATAGGAGACGCGTCGGGCGAAGAATCGTAAAAAGCGAACGAGAGGCGGCCGGAGCAATGAATCACCCGAGACAACACGACCCGTTCTCGGAAGTTCGCTGCGGGAAGGACTGCTGACACTTGTTCCCGGCGCCGCCTCCGCTGATTCACCCTCGGAATGAATGCGTATTCTGGAATCGTCTTTCAATCGTCTTGGCGGGACACGCACGCCATCTTCCGCAGCGAGCACGCAGGTACCCCGCTGCTCGTCGTCGTAGGCTCGGCGAACGTTCCCCCCCTCCCCCTCCCCCCGAACCTTCCCCTAACCCCCTCCTCGCCATTCCATTCTGCCATTGACCTCAACTTCACTTCATGACCTGACCTAATGTTCCTGTATCACCCCCTACCTTCCGTACAAAAAAGCAAGTGGCACTCATGTTTGAGCCCCACCACCTACCCCCCCCTGAGAGCCCCGTCCTCGCCCCCCCCCCCAGGCAACTCCTGAGGGGGCGATCCGCGGCCGCCAGCCCGAGGGCGAAGGGCCGTGACCGCGGCCGCCACAGAGGGTCGCAGGAGGGCGGGCGGGCAGGTCTCGGCGCCCGGCCCGGCTCTTCCCGGCTCCGGTGGTCGCCTCACGCAGGCCTCCGTTAAAGGGGTGATCGCATGCACGATTTCCAGCCGAGGTCGAGGAAGCCTTTTTTCGTTTGTCAGTCCACTGCCGGATCAAACCGGCAAAAGTGACCGTGTGTGCGTTTTTGGCTCCGCTTCTTTCTCGCTTTTCTTTTCTTATCGTGTGGGTGGATGGATTGGATTGCGGTGCGTGTGCGTGTGTGTGTGTGTGTGTGTTTATGTTTGTGTTTGTGTGTTATTGTGTTTGTGATTGTATGTGTGAGGAAATGAGAGAATAAAAGCGATATAGACAGGCAGAGGTATATTGATAGATAGAAACAAACAAATAAATAGACATTAAGATATACAAATACATACATACATACATTCACACACACACACACACACACACACACACACACACACACACACACACACACACACACACACACACACACACACACACACACACACATACACACACACACACAAACAGACAGACAGAAAGAGAAACATAACGAGAGCGCACGCAAATGAGTGCACGGGTGTGTCTAACAAACTAGATATAATTATCAAAGTCTACGAGAGGCTGCTAAATGTAAACACAACGCGTCCACGAAGCGACTAAGCATCTCAACTCCTCAGTACTTTGAAGGAGCAATTAGCAGGATATGGAGGCGAGTTTCATTGTGTTGCAGTTGCAGGGAACGCACGCTGCGGTCGGGCGGAGGATCGCGCGCGAACTTTGTGGTTAATCGCGGAAAACAACAACAAAACGTAGAAAAAAAGAAGCTGGAGTAACAACAAGAAAACAAATGGTGGTGAAGAAGAAAAAGACGCAGAAGTAACAAGAAGAAAAACGAAGAAGAAGAGGAAAAAAAGAAGCAGAAGTAACAACAACAAAAAGAAGTTGAAGTAACAACAACAAGAAGAAAACAACAAAAAGAAGAAGAAAAGGACGGAGAAGGAACAACAAGAAAACAAGAACAACAGCAACAAAAAAAGAAGCAGAAGTAAGCAACAACAGCGAGGAAACAACAACAAAAAGAAGAAGGAAAAGACGCAGAAGGAACAACACCAAGAGCCTGTTCCTTAAAGTGACGTCACGTTGTGCAAGTGTTGTAGGACCCGGTGGGGGTGAAGGAGGGGGGGGGGGCGAAGAGATAGGAAGGGGGAGAGAGAGGGGCAGCAAGGGGAGACCCACGAGGAGGGGAAAGGGAGAAAGATGATCGTGAAGATAAAAAAAGGGGGGGAAGGGGAAGGGGTCGTAAAGAATGATAAGAGAGAACAGGATCGTAAAAAAAAGTGGGGTTTGAGATGGAGTCTTCGGAATGGCTGGCGAACGGAGGCAGTTGTCCTCGAAAGTCTATAGTAATGATAATAATGATGATAATGATAATTGTGATGATGACAGTGTAATGATCATAGTGCCATAACAGCATTAAAATGATTATGACGATGATATTGATAATAAAGATAGTAATGATAATATAAACAACAACAATGATAAAAACACATACACACTGTTAAGGATAACCACGAAATAAGACAAAGAAAAGAAAGGAAAAGAACTTAGAACAATGATAAAGAATGCGAGCAAGAAAGGCTGACCGAAAGCCTACGACCGTGAAGAGAGGAGAGAAAGAGTCCTGGATAATAAATGAGAAGGGAGAGCGAGAATAAAGAACAAAGGAGACACAGGAGGGGACGAAAGGAAAATAACTGGGGCATCCGAGGACACAGGAGACGTGACGTGGCGTGAGAAGAGCATGATTGCAGGATGATTGAGGGAAGAAGAGGATTGGGGGGGGGCTGAGGAAGTTAGGAGGGTTGGAGGTGGAGGGAAGTTAGGGGGAAGGGGATGAGCGGCTGGAGGAGAAGTTGGGGAGGAAGGTGGAAAGAAAGAGCGCAGGTTAGGGTGGGAGGGAAGTTAGGGAGGGTGGAGTGGCTGGCTGAGGAAGTTGGGGAGGAAGGTGGAAGAAAGAGGTGGAAAGGTTAGGGAGAGCAAGGTGGGAGGGTAAAGTAAAGAGAAAGGTGGTGGAGGAAGTTAGGGAGGAAAGTGGATGGGAAATTAGGGAGGAGGTTGAGAGGTCGGAGAAGGGTAAGAGAAATTGGCAAGAGAAAGTTATTGGGAGGAGGTGGAGGGAAGAGAATTGTAGTGGAGGGAAGTTAGGAAGG
>NC_091552.1:729945-747445 GCF_042767895.1 Penaeus vannamei
GGAGGCACAGAATCCTCTCTCCGCCGTTGCTTCTGGAATCTTTCTGAAGGAGGGGCAGGAGGCGGAGCGTTTCGGGAGGGGTGTGGAGACGAGGAGGTGGGTGTGTGTGGGGGGGGGGAGGGGATGGGGGTTGAGGGTACGGCATGGGTGTTGGGCATGGTGGGGGGGTCAGGGAGAGAGAGAGGCAGCGGAGGGAGGGAGGGGAGCGGAGGCGGTAGTGGTGCTTCTTCCAACGCGATGGTAAAACTTCTAATGCCTCCCCTTTGTGCGTGCCACAAAACCTTCGCGAGTCTCTCTGCACCTTCCACGAACTTGTAGGATCTTTTACTTAATACTTTAAATTGTATTAACGAACAAGGAGAGGACAGTGCCGCCGCCAGCCCATCCGCCAGCCCGCCCGCCCGCCAGACCCCAAGACCCGAAGCCCAGCCTTCCCCTTCCCCTCCTCCCCCTCTGCCCTCTGCTCCCCCCCCTCCCTCTGCCCTCTGCCCCCCCCTTCTCCCTGCCCGTTATCACTGCCCTTTGATGTTATCTTTGTTGCTGGCTCAGTCTCGTTCCTTCCCCAGGCTTTTTTTTTTAATGAGTCTGGTTATTATCGCTAAGTGGCGCGGCGATGACATGTTGTTAACGGGCTCGCCTTTATCTGCGATCCGCGGAGCAGAGGGAGACAGAGATTCGCCGTTCTTTATCGCCTTCGTTATCGCTTCTGCCGGGGTGATCTGGTTCCTTTAATCGCCGTGACGTGCAGGGCCGACGTCAGTGTTTTCCGCGCGCCGCTTATTCCCCGAATCGTCAAGCGACATCTCCGTTTTTTAGCAGCGTTTCCCGTAACCGAGATTAACCGCGTAGTACTCGTACCGATTTCCTGTCAGCCTCCACATCAATGGAATCGGATCTGCTTTCGCTTCACGACTGACATCACCTCGGCCTTCACACCCCTCCCCTCCCCCCCTCCCCCACCCCCCCGGACCAACCCAGCCCTTCAGCAACAATGTCTTTAACACCATACCCCTCTCCCCTCCCCGCCACCCCCATCCCCTCCCCGCACCCCCATCCCCTCCCCGCCACCCCCATCCCCTCCCCCGCCACCCCCATCCCCTCCCCACGGCCGCGACCCGGGCCTTCGTCAGCGCCGTCTGCCCAGCTGGGGCGCTCTCGGCCTCCGCTTTTGTCTTGCTCGCCGCTACTTCATCTCCAAAGTGGACTACTTTAATCTCCCTCCCTGCTTGCTGCTCTTTCCTCGCTTCCCTCCCTTCGTGGCTCTCCTCTCCGCCTCTTTGTCTCCTCCTGTCGCGGATTCTGTCGGCCCGGATTCCTGTCTTCCTGTCTTGGAAGGAGGAGAGCGCGATACAAATGAGAATGAAGATATTAATGATAACCATGATAATGATAATCAAGGTAATATTGATAACCACCTTAACATCAACAACATTAATGATAACAATGATAATGATAATCAAGATGATATGGATAATTGTCTTAACAGCAACATTAATGATAACCATGATAATGATAATCAAGGTAATATAGACGATTATCCTAACAGCAACAGCATTAATAATAATGATAGTAATAAGTTATTGTCATTATTACCGTGACAACAGGAATACTGACGACGATAAGTGATAATGATGGTGACGATGAATAAGGAGAATGAAAAATGACACTAATAACACTCATACAAATAATGCTATTGAGGATAATGATAGTGCCGATGGTAATGATGATGACAATGACACTAACGATGATGAGGACAATAAACTTCCGGAAGTAGGAAGTGAAAGTGAATTAACAAATAGCCAAATACAAGACGAATAGGGAAGAAGGAGATAAGGAGAACGCAGGAACTGGGAAAAGGGACGAGAATATCTAATTATGATCGATTCTGAATAACTTAAAAAAACGGAGAAAGGAAAGAGCGAAGGATTAGTGAATGGTAGACGAAATGATAAACGAAGGGAGAGAGGAAAAGAAAGAAAAGAGAGACGAAGAGAGAGGAGGAAATGACGGGAGAGAGAGAGGCGTAGAAAAGAGTGCGAAAGAGGTGGAGAAAGGAAGTGGGAATTTCAAGAGGATCTCTGCTTCCTTTTCTTTCGTTTCCTCTTTTTCCTCGTTTTTTTTTCTGTTGTTTTTCTCTCTTTTGCTTCATGTTTTCTTTTGTTTCCATTTATTTTTTATTTTGCTTTTTCTTTGTTCTCTTTTGTTTCTTCATATTTTTTCTTTTGTTCTCTCTTATTTTCTCGATTGTTTCCTCTTATCTTTATTCTTTTATTTCCACCTATTTTCCTTCTATTTTTCCCACTTTTTTCTCCCTCTTTTTCTCATTTTATTTTTGATTTGTTCATTTCTTATTCTCTTATTTTGTTTCCTCTTATTTTTTATTCTTTTGTTTCCTCTTTTTCTCTTTCACTTTTTGATCCTTTGGAAATTATGAAAGAAATAACATTTATGCGTTTGTCGGTTTGTTCAACTCTCTCTCCCTCGTAAGTACATGCCTGTTTGTGTTTACGTGCGAATCAGAAATGGACTTCCCTCTCTCTTTCATTCCCCCTCCCCCCCTTCCCCTCCTCTCCGTCCCCCTCTCGCCCTCCCCTCGCGCCCTCTCACTCGCCCTCCCCCGCCCCCTCCCTCCCTCTCCCCTCCCCCGCCCACTCTCCCCTCCTCCCTCCCCCTCTCTCCTTCTCCCCTCCCCCGCCCCCCCCACCCCCTCTCCCCTCCCCCGCCCCCGCCCCAGCATCTACCGGAACAGCCGAGCATCACCACAACAACACCTCTGACTGACGGGGCAAGATTCCCTCCTTTAATCAATCCTGCAACTGCCTCATCCTGCACGCCGCGAGATCCCGGCCTTCCCAGCCTGCGTGAGTGTGAGGGGACTGTGGGGGGTGGGGGAGGGGTGAGGGGGGGAGCAGCTTCCTCACGACCGCCTCATGATCTCGTATTCACGGCCTCGTCTACTTTCTGGAGATGAATGCTATGGCGGCCTCCTTACCCCCCCCCCACACACATGGCTTAAATCTACCCCCCCAACCTCATGGCTTCACCCTCACACACCCCCATGGCTTCTTCCTTACATCCCCCCCCCTCCCATGGCTTCTTCCTTACACGCCCTCCCCCCCCCCATGGCTTTACCCCTTTTCACCCCCCCACATGGCTTAAATCTACCCCTCCCCCCACACTCATGGCTTTACCTTTCACCCCCCTCATGACTTTACCCTTACCCCCAACCCCCACCTGGTTTCCTCCTTATCCCCCCCATGACCCCCCTCCTTACACCCCCCCATGACTCCCTCCTTACACCCCCCATGACTCCCTCCTTATCCCCTCCCCCTTCACCCCCCCTCCGCCGCCCCCGATCCGCAGCCGTGGGCGCCGACACCAGACCCATAACCGTCACCTCCCTGCCGGCCGCCCGCGCTCTCGGCCCCGAATTATCTCTCGCGCCCATTATCTGTTTCCGACCGATTAGCCGGAGTCTCCGCGAGGCCCTTCGGCGCTCCTCCGCTCGGGGGCGCCTCGTCTCCGCGCCCCCTTCGCCGCTCGCTCCTGGGTCGCTCGCTGTCGCCTTTCGGTCTTTTCCTTATCTAAGCTCTCGGTTTATTTGTTTGGTCTTTTTTTGTGTTTGTTTTTTTGTCTTTGTCTCCGTATTCATCATCTTTATATATATATATATATATATATATATATATATATATATATATATATATATATATATATATATATATATATATATATATATATATAAATGTATATGTATATATGCATATGTATGTGCATTTATATTTATATATGCAAGTATGCATGTATGTATTTGTAAATATACATATATATTATAGTACACACACATATGTATATATATATATATATATATATATATATATATATATATATATATATATATATATATATATATATATATATATATATATATTAGTGTGTTTATCTGTGTGTACAAACAACTAGAAACAACGAAATGCCCTTTTGCCTCCGCCTTCAGCGCTGGCTGTTCATATCAAAGCCTTTACTCCTATTAAACGACAAAAATCTCTTCGCCAGCGCTCGCTCAGAACACAAACGTTAGCCATTATGTCACCCGTCTCATTAGCAACATCTGCTCGGTGTTCCCATTAGAATAGCATTATCATTTAGTTAATTAATTATTGTGTCGGGCTGTTTGGAATAGTTCCCGAATTACAGCAGATGAACCTCGGCGCCGCGGCGGAGGCGGCGGAGGCGGAACTGACGAGCATTGCGGCCGCTGCGGGAGGGAGGGCCGGGGGCGCGGCGGCGGCGGCGGCGGCGGGGGCCTCCTGTGTCGTGGCACTGCGGCGACGTGGGGCCCCGCTCTTGTGGCACTGGGATGACGTGGGGCCTCGCTCTTGTGGCACTGGGATGACGTGGGGCCTCGCTCTTGTGGCACTGGGATGACGTGGGGCCTCGCTCTTGTGGCACTGGGATGACGTGGGGCCTCGCTCTTGTGGCACTGGGATGACGTGGGGCCTCGCTCTTGTGGCACTGGGATGACGTGGGGCCTCGCTCTTGTGGCACTGGGATGACGTGGGGCCTCGCTCTTGTGGCACTGGGGTGACGTGTGGCCTCGCTCTTGTGGCACTGGGATGACGTGTGGCCTCGCTCTTGTGGCACTGGGATGACGTGGGGCCTTGTTTTTATGGCACTGGGATGACGTAGGTCCTCAGGTCTCATGGCACTGTGACGACGTGGGGCCTCTCCCATGGCACTGAGACGACATGCGGTTCCCCTTCGTAGCCCTCCGACTACATGGGGCCTCCTGTCTCATGGAACCTCGACTTAGAGCCTCTTTCGCCCCTGGCACTGCCACGACGCGGGTCCTCTCTGTCCAAGGCACCATCATCCCGACGACCTGGTGTTCCTCTGACCGGCGAGTCGGCACCGCGGCCGCTTATTGCCTCCGGCCGATGCATATTCTATGGGATGCTTTGCTCAGGCCGACACCGTCTTGATTCAACCATGCTCAGGATTGTTGTCAGGAATCCGATTGATATTTGCCTGTACAATAATATATGTAAATGGAATTTGGATGACAGTACTATGAATGATTTCCACCCGCGCGCCCATTCCGATGTCTGGGCGTACGTGTGATATGCGCGCGTTATGCCTACTACTTCATTAAGCATAAACCCAGCATCGCGCACCCAATTCCTCCCCCAAAAGAGCTCGCAAACACCTTCCCGACACCCATTCATCAGCGGCGTCGCCACCACTGCTCCAACATCTCCCGCATCGAGGTGGCTGGCGACGACGGTCAATAGGACCAGATTAGTGATATTCATTAGCATTCTTGATGGCGTCTACAGTGGATACCGTAAAGAGGGGGAAGGGGAGGGGGGGGCGAGGGCAAAGTTATCCACTTTAGGTTTAGAAGGGGAAGGAGGGAGGGGAGTGGGGGGGAAGAGGAAGGGGGGGTCGTGGGGAAGAGGAGGGGAGTGTGGGGAAGAGGAAGGGGTTGTGGGGAAGAGGAGGGGATGTGGGGAAGAGGAAGGGGTTGTGGGGAAGAGGAGGGGGATGTTGGGAAGAGGAGGGGAATGTGGGGACGAGGGAAAAGGGTCGTGGAGAAGAGGAGGGGAGTGTGGGGGAAGAGGAAGGGGTCGTGGAGAAGAGGAGGGGATGTGGGGCAAGAGGAAGGGGTAGGAAAGGGGGATTGTTGGAAAGAAGAGGGGAATGTGGAGGAAAGGGGGAGGGGGATTTGGGGAAGCGAAGGGTGTGAGGGGGAGAAGGAAGAGGAGGGGAGTGTGGGGAAGGGTAGGGGAGTGTTAGGAAGAGAAGGAGAATGCAGGGGAAGAAGAGGGGAGCGTGGGAAATAGGAGAGGAACGTGGGAAAGAACAGGTGAGCGTGAGAAACAGGCTGGAACCACGAGGAAGAGGAAGGCGAGCGCAAGGAAGAGGAGACGAAGAGGAAGAAGAGAGAAAGAGGAGAGGGTTAGAGGGTTTAGCAGAGGAGTTCAGTCATGATGCGAGCGGCGAAGTGACCCTTTCGCCAATACTTAGATGAGAAATCGATGCTTGCGTGTACTGGGGGTGACAGCAGGTGCGACGTCAAGGAGAGGGGCTAACACATGGCGCTGACAATAATCAAGAGGGGGAAGGAAGGAGGGAGATGGAGAGGGAGATGAGGAGGCTGAGGGAGAGGGAGGGAGAGGAAGAGGTAGTGGGAGGGATATGGAGATTAGGAGGCTGAGGAGAGGAGAGGAGGAGAGGGAGATGAGGAGGCTGAGAGGAAGAGGTAGTGGGGGAGAGAGGAAGAGGTAGTGAGAAGGAGATGGAGATTAGGAGACTGAGGAAGAGGGAAAGGGAGAGAGGGAGATGGAGCGGGAGGTTAGGAGGCTGAGGGGGAGGAAGAGAGAAAGGGAGAGAGGGACGTTAGGAGGCTGAGGGAGTGGGAGGAGGAGGGAAAAGGAGAGAGAGAGAGATAAGGAGGGAGGTTAGGAAGCGGAAGGAAGAGGAGAGAGGGAGTGGGAGGAAGAGGGAAAATGAGAGGCAGTGATAGGAGAGGATGAGAGAGTGGAAGAAGAAGGGAAAGGGAGAGCGAGAGATGGAAGAGGGTGAGGGAGAGCAATTGGGAGGCTGAGGGAGAGAAAGGGTGAGAGAGTGGAAGTAAGGAAAGGGAGAGGAAGAGATAGAAGAGGGATAGGGAGAGGGAGAGGAAGGGCTAGGAAGAGGGTAAGAGAATGGGAAAGGGAGAGGGGTAGGGAGGGAGAAAAACAGGGGCTCAGAGAGAGAGAAAAGCAGAGGAAAAGGTAGAAGAAGAAGAGAAGGGAGAGGGACAGGGAGGATAGAGGGAGAGGGCGAAGGATAGGGAAAGAGAGAGGGTGAGAGAGTGAGCGGAAGGAGACAGACAGATAGACAGAGGTAGAAATTGGGGGGGGGGTCAAGCACATAAAAACGGAAGCATCTAAAAGACACAGAGACAGACAAACAGGGAATAAAGAAAATCCGATAACAGACATGTAACAATAGATTAAAAAAGAAGATAAATTAATAGATCGTTAGATAGATAAAAGAAATATAGAAAAAAAACAGACAAGAAAGAAAATAAATAAATAAAGACAAATAGATAAATGGATAAGTGAACAGATAAATAAATCACACAGAAAAAAAATCAAATCAAATAGGAATGAAGACACGAATAAGTGAACAGATAAATAAATCACACACAAAAAAAAGGAATCAAGACACGAATAAAATAATAATAATAATAAATGAATAAAAAATAAGTAAAAAATAAATAAAAATAAATAATAAAAATAATAATAATAAAAAAGAAAAAAAAAAAATCCCAAGAAAATCCTACCCACAGCTTCCTGCAGATGTCGCGCCGCCCTTCCTGCAAGTCAGCTGAGGCTCGAGCACTTTATCACCGCGTTATCTTCTCGCACCCGATAACACCCGGGGATTTAAAAGTCACTTCCACTGATATCTATATTCACACGCGCGCCCTGGGGGTCTACCTTTTTTTTTTTTTTTTGTTTTTTTTTTTTTTTTTTTTGAGGGGGGGGGTTGTCGCGTCGTCTTTCTCTCTCTCTATCATTCTCTCATTCTCTTACTCTTCTTTTATCTCTCCCTCTCTCTCTCTCTCTCTCTCTCCCTCTCTCTCTCTCTCTCTCTCTCTCTCTCTCTCTCTCTCTCTCTCTCTCTCTCTCTCTCTCTATCATTCTCTCATTCTCTTTCTCTTACTCTTCTTTTATCTCTCTCTGTCTCTGTTTAGCTCCCTTTCTCTCTCTCTCTTTCTCTGTCTCTGTTTTTTCTCTCTCTCTATCTCTATATATCTCTCTTTCTCTCACTCTTTATGTCTATCTCTCTTTCTTTCTCTCACTCTTTATCTCTCTCTCTCTATCTATTTATCTATCTAGCTGTCTATCTCTATCTATCTCAATATTCCTCTTGAACGTAGTGTTATAATTTCTATCATTTTTTATTGTTTTCATCATTACTCTCACTCCTATCTTTATCTTAATTTTTTTTTTTTTGGTCTATTTTCTTATCAATATTGTCGCATGATCGATTTTTTTTATATAGAATAATCTTATCAATTCGGTCTTATCACCAAATCTGCTTATTAAGTAAAAATTGGTTTTGATTTCATCGTTATTGATAGAAGCAGCTCCTTGCTTATCTAATTTTCAATTATTTTTCTCTCTATATTTGCATTCTCGTTTGTTTTTATTTGTAACTGTTTTATATTGCTATATTTGTGTTGTTGTTTTTTTTTATTCTATACTGTTATATGGGTATATTTTGTATCTCATCTAAGTAAAAAATATATATATTTCTCTAGTTTTTATTTTTATTCTTTTATTTCATTATTATTATTATTTAGTTCTCATCTTTATTTTTCATTTCTACATTTTTATTTTATTTTTTTTCCTTTTTTTAGTCTCCCTTTTCTCCACTTCCTTTTTTTTTTAGTTCTCATCTTTATTTTTCATTTCTATATTTTTTTTATATTTTTTTTCCTTTTTTTAGTCTCCCTTTTCTCCACTTCCTTTTTTTTTTTGCCTTAGTGTCTTAGTTTTGTCATAATAAGTAGGAGTAAGTATAGTTTTTTTTTCTTTCTTTATACCTTTCTCTTTATCTTCAACTTTTCCTCTTTTGGTCTTTTTTTCTTTTTTCTTCTTTTCTTTTCTTTTATGTCTGTCTTTTACTTTCTCCCTTTTGTTTTGTTTTCTTTTCTTTTCTTTTTTTTGCGAAAATATGTTACCGTTTATATTGTGTAACATCTCCGTTATCGTCTCGTCTCTATTTATTTATTTTTATCTTTTATCTTTATCTTTTATTTTTTTATCTTTATCGTCTCGTCTCTTGTGCTCTCTCCTTTATCATCTCCTTCTTGTTTTCTCCTCTTTACTGCTTTTTCTCTACTTTTTCCTTCGTTTTATCTTCGATTTTATGTTTATAAGGATTTTGTTGTTCTCCTTTTGCCTCATCTTTATCGTCCTTCTTCCTCTGCCTTTATTTCCCCTTCGCACGTAAATAGGTTTCCCTTAATCGGTCTTCTTTGTCTTGTCTTTTTTATTGGCCTTTTTATCCTCTTCTTTCTTTCGTTCTTCTCTCTGTTTAGCTTTGTTCTTTCTTTCCCTCACTTCTCTCCTTTCTCTTAATTTAGCTTTCTTTTTTCTTTCTTTCCTTCTCCTCTCTCTTCGTTAGGTTTTCTCATTTTGTCTTTCTTTTCTCATATCTAGCTTGAATACTTTCTTTCCTTTCTTTTCTCTCCTCTTCTTTCCATTTAGTTTTCACCACTTTTTCTCTTTATTTTCTCCCTTTTTGTTTTCTCTTCTTCTTTCCCTCTCTTCTCTCCTTTTCCTTTCTCCTCTTTTCTCTTCTCTTCTCTTTTCTTCATTCATTTTTCTTTATTCCCCCCTTTTCTCTCCATTTGTTTCCTCTTTTCACTCTCTCTTCTCTCCATTTAGCTTTCTCTTCTTGCCCCTCCTCTCTGTTTCCCCTTTATCGTCTTTTCTTCTCTCTTTCTCCTCTCTCTCATTTCCTCTTCTTGACTCTCCTCTCTATTCCTCGTTTATCGTCTTTTCTTCTCTCTCTCATTTCCTCTTCTTCCTCTCCTCTCTCCCGTTTATCGCCGTTTCTTCTCCTCTCTCTCTCCTTTCCTCTTCTTGACTCTCCCCTCTCCCGTTTATAGCCGTTTCTTCTTCTGTTTCCCGTTTATTGCCTCCTCTCTCCTTTCCTCTTCTTGACTCTCCTCTCTATTCCCCGTTTATCGCCGTTTCTTCTCCTCTCTTTCTCCTCTCCCTTCTTGATTCTCCTCTCTATTCCCCGTTTATCGCCGTTTCTTCTCCTCTTTCTCCTCTCCCTTCTTTACCCTCCTCTCTATTCCCCGTTTATCGTCGCTTTGGTGATCGTCTGCTTCCTCGCGAGACAGAACCCAAGCGTCACCAGGTCTGTGTGTTGCTCGGCGTCCGTGCGAGCGAGCGCGCCTGCATGTATAATGAGGGCAAAATTAGAGGTGTTTATTCTCCAGCCACCTACCTTGCTCTCCCCTCTCTCTTCTCTCTTTCTTTCTCTCTTTTTCTCTTTCTTTGTCTTTCTCTCTTTTTCTCTTTCTTTGTCTTTCTCTCTCTCGCTCTCTCTTTCCTTCTTTCTGTGTGTGTGTGTGTGTGTGTGTCTATTCTCTCTTTCTGATTCTCTTTCCACTTTTCTCTCTCATATCTCCGTCTGTCTCTTCTTTCTCTCCGATTTCTTCTCCCTTCTCTCCGCTTGTCTCTCTCATCTCTCTACCTTCTCTCCTCTTGTCTCTCTCATATCTCTCCATTCTCTCTTCCTTCTCTCCGTTTCTCTCCTTCTTTCTCCCATCTCTCCTCTCTCTCTTCTCTCCGCTTCTCCCTTTCTACTCTCACTCTTATCTCTCTCTTCTCTCTCCCTTCTCTCCGCTTCTCTCTTTCTTCTATCTCTCTTCTCTCCACTACGCTCCTCCTCTCTGCTGGTATATTTAACTTTCTCATTTCCTTTTTTTTGTACCTTATTCTCTCCGAACTCTGACCTCTCTCTTCATTTTTTTTTTTTTTTTTTTTTGCAGTCTTTATCACATTCGTATTTTTCCACTTCCCCCCTGTTTATGTTCTTGTGTTCCTCATTTTTATTGTTCTTGCGTTATTTTGGTCGTTATTTTAGTCTCAGTTTCCTTTATCCTTTTATGCGACAATGCTAGGAGTGATAGCAGTCCCATAGCAGAGGAATCTGTCCTGTCATGCTTACAACAGTGATGTGCTTCCTATGCTAATCTACCAGAAGCTAGTACCAAGCCAAGAACCCCGATAAAACGAGCGCAGAGAGAGAGAGAGAGGGAGGGGGAGAGGGAGAGGGAGAGGGAGAGGGAGAGGGAGAGGGAGAGGGAGAGGGAGAGGGAGAGGGAGAGGGAGAGGAGAGGGAGAGAGAGGGAGAGAGAGAGAGAGAGGGAGAGAGAGAGAGAGAGAGAGAGAGAGAGAGAGGAGAGGGAGAGGGAGAGGGGAGAGAGAGAGAGAGAGAGAGAGAGAGAGAGAGAGAGAGAGAGAGAGGGAGAGGGACAGGGAGAGGGAGAGAGAGAGAGAGAGAGAGAGAGAGAGAGAGAAAGAGAGCGAGCGAGAGAGAGGGAGATAAAGAGAGAGAAAGAAAAACCCAGCCGAGACAGCAACGGAAACGTATCAAACCATAATTAGTACCATTAGACCCGATATCAATCCAGGCATCTCCGGCGCGGGGCATGTTTACCACAACCTGCACCGGCGGCCATGTTTTCAGCGGCGTCGACTCTCTCAATAACATGTTTTCTCTCCCCTGCGCAAACCCCCCCTTTCACAACTGCCGCGAACCCGGGGCCATTCCGCCTCGACCCCGGTGACGTCACGGCCCACTCTCCTCCGTCTTCCGAGCGGTCCCGTATGGCTTCCCGCGCCTCCCGCTTTCTGCCTCTCGCCTCTTTCCTTTCCTTTATCTCTCCTCTCTTGTTTACTCTTCTCTTTTTTTCTCTCTTTCTTGCCTTTCCTCTCTTCTGCCCTCTCCTGCTTCCTCTCTTTCTCCCTCTCTTTTTGCCTCTCTCCTCTTTCCTTTCCTTTATCTCTCCTCTCTTGTTTACTCTTCTCTTTTTTTTCTCTCTTTCTTGCCTTTCCTCTCTTCTGCCCTCTCCTGCTTCCTCTCTTTCTCCCTCTCTTTTTTCCTCTCTTTCTCCCTCTCTTTTTGCCTCTCGCCTCTTTCCTTTCCTTTATCTCTCCTCTCTTGTTTACTCTTCTCTTTTTTTCTCTTTCTTGCCTTTCCTCTCTTCTGCCCTCTCCTCCTTCCTCTCTTTCTCCCTCTCTTTTTTCCTCTCTTCCCCTTGTTCTCTTTACTCTCTTCCCCGTCTCCTATTTCCCCCTTAGTATATCTTTAATGTTTCTATAAGCTTCTTCTTTCTCTCCCTTCCTCCGCCTTTTCTGTCTCTTTTTAGTGTCTCTCTCTCTTTCTCTTTCTCGTCTACCTTCTTTCTCCTTCCTATCGTTCTCTCTCCTCTTCGATTCCTTTCCTTCCTTTTCATCCTTTCCTCACCTCCCGTTTCTTCTTTTCCTTCATCTCGCTTTTTCCTCTTGCTTTAATCCCCATTCCTTTTTAGCTTTCCTTTTACCTTCTCCTCCTTTCCATGGCCACTTCTTTCCTTCTTTCCTATTCTCTCTTATCCTCTCATGCTCTACTTCTTTCTGTTCCTTTCCATGACCACTTCTTTCTCTCCTTCTTTCCTCTTCTATCTTATGCTCTCTCATCCACTTCTTTCCTCTACTGTTTTCTTTTCCGCTCTTTATAACCCACATCTCACCTTGACTCTCATCCCCTCTGTTCTCTTCTTGTCTTTCGTTCCCTACCCTCTCTGTTTCCTTCCTTCTCTCTTTGCTTCTCCCTTTCTCTTTCCTAATTTTCCGTCTTCTTTTAAACCTTTCCTGGTATATTCTTTTCTCTCTTTTTCTCCATTTCTTCACTTCTACTACGCTACTCCGTATTCTTTTCTCTCTCTCTCTCTCTCTCTCTCTTTCTCCCCCTCTCTCTCTCCCTCTTCTTCTCCCTTCCCCTCTCTCTGCCTCCCTCATCTTCCCTCCCTACCTCCTTCCTCTCTTTCTCTCTTTTCCTCTCTATCCCTCCCCCGCCCCCCCCGTCCCATCCCCCATTTCTTCCCCTGGCCCTCCTCTTTCCCCTCCCCCTTCCCCCCTCCCCTCCTCCTCCTCCCTCCCCCTCCTCCTCCTCCATCGTCGTCCTGAGTTCATTTCTTGTCCTTCCTCGGATTCTCTTGCATCTGATTGAAGTTCGCCTCGAGAGGATTCCGCTCCCTGTTCCCGCTTCGTCCTGCCTCGTGCGCCTAACATCACGCCGGGAAGTCGCTTCTTCGCTGATGGATACTGGCGGTTTAGGGGGAAGCGGTTTCTGCTGGCCTTTGCACACACACACACACACACACACGCACACGCACACGCACACGCACACGCACACGCACACGCACACGCACACGCACACGCACACGCACACGCACACGCACACGCACACACACACACACATATATACATATATATATATACATATGTATATATATATTTATATATATACATATGTGTATATATATATACATATACATATATATATGCATATGTATATATATGTATATCAGTATAGACAGACATATGTATATGCCTATGAATAGACAAATATACTGATAGATATAGCTAAATAGACAGGTAAACCGAAAGAAGCTCCTTCGGTTATTTTCACAAAAGTTGCATCTCCGCCAACCTTGAACTTACCCTGCCATTGCTTCCGTCATTTGACTTACTTGTTATTACAATCCCCCCTCCCCCCCTCCCCCTCCCCACTGCCCCCTCCATCGCAGCACGAAGCGAAGTCCGTCGGCGACCCCCTCCGTCCCGCTCCCCCCCCTGAAACCGGACCCCCCCCTACCATCACTCTCTCTCTCTCTCTCTCCCCAGTTTTGCGCCGGATTCAAAGCTCATTTAGCCGAGTTAAATCACCCTAACTACCTGACGGCGACGCCTTAATTGTTTGCAGGTTCTTCGTTGACATTATCTTAACGACCTCGGCGAGATGCTGACGTCGCAGCAGCTCTTCTAATTACATGCTGATGATGTCATTCCTCCGGACTTATCTCTCTCTCTCGACCGACAACCTTTATCTGCCCGGGGAACAGCGCCCCCCCCCCTCGACCCCCCCCCTCCCTCCGCCGCCGTTGCACTGTGGTTCCGAATCGCCGGTGGTCGTTGCGGGGTCGTTGGGCCGTTGGGCTGTTAGCTGTGGGGGCGGCGAGGGTCGTTGGTGGCGTGGGCGTCGGGTGGTATCATCGTATTTCTCTCTGTCTCTCTCTTTCTTTCTTTCTTTCTTTCTCTCTCTCTCTCACACACACACACACACACACACACACACACACACACACACACACACACACACACACACACACATATATATATATATATATATATATATATATATATATATATATATAGAAAGAGAGAGAGAGAGAGAGAGAGAGAGAGAGAGAGAGAGAGAGAGAGAGAGAGCGAGCTTTAACCAGGCACTTTGCGGCCTTCCACCCGCCTCACACCTGCCAGCATCCACTCTCCAATTTTTTCCCCTCCCAAGCCTTCCCCTCCACCTGTTCCGGCTCTGATGCGTTCCCTTTGTCCCCTCTAGCGCCCCCTCCCCCCCTGCCCCCTGCCCCCCGCCCCCCGCCCCCCGACCCGAAAGCGAGGGGCTGCGACTGCCAATAGACCAAGGCGCCTCCGTACATTCATCTTAGGGCCTCTCCCCCCACCCACCCCACTCCCCTCCCCGCCGTCATCACTGGCTGACCGCGTGATGGTGATGAGTATGGTGCGGGAGTGATGGTGGCGGCGGCGGCGGGAGTGGTGTTGGAGGGGCGGCGGCGGCGGGGGTGGTGTTGGAGGGGCGGCGGCGGCGGGGGTGGTGTTGGAGGAGCGGCGGGGGTGGTGTTGGAGGGGCGGCGGCGGCGGGGGTGGTGTTGGAGGGGCGGCGGAGGTTATGGTGATGATCCATTCAGATGGCGGATTTCGGCCGGAAATGCTCGAAATTGGAAAAATCTTCCCCCCGGTTTTCTTCGTATTTCCCGCCAAAAGGGGGGGAAAGGCCCCCCTCCCCAAAAAAAGTAGAAAAAGAACCCCCCCTAAAAAAGAAAGAAAAAATACCCCCCAATAAATAATAATGATAATAATAAATAAATAAATAAAATAAGAAAGAAAAGAAAGAATTAGAGATAGTCGTACCACGGAGACCATACTTACACGCCTACTTACGGCGTCTAGGTTTGGCAAGGGATACAGGCAGTTTATTGATATTTTGGGGAACCGACGATGAGGGATAGAAGGTCATAACGGCATCCTCCCATCCGTCTGTCCATCCTAGTGTGTCTTGGGATGAGGGAAGGACGCCTCATATATCTAAGACAAACGCCCTTTCTTTTCCTCTCCTCTTTTCCTCCCTCTCGGCTCGCGATCGGTGGAGGCGTGTTAGCTTCCATGCCTCCGTCATTCTATTTTTCCTCTCCATTCCCTTCCACATACGAAAAGAGAGGGAGGGAAGGAGGGGGGAAGGAGGGAGAGGGAGGAAAGAAGGGAAGGAGGGAGGGAGGGAGAGGGAGGAAAGAAGGGAAGGAGGGAGGGAGGTAGGAAGGGAAGGAGGGAGGGAGGGAGAGAGAGAGAGAAGGGGGAGGGAGAACGAGAGAGAGAGAGAGAGAAGGGAGAAGGAGAGAGAGAGAGAGAGGAAGAAGAAAAATGGACACGAATTAATGAGGGCCGAGTTTATCATTTGCAGGAGACGAGCAGAGCAGGGTGATCGATCCCTTACATTAGTCTCTCCCCTGACTTCCCTCCTTTATCCCTCCCTTGACCCTCCCTTAGCTCCCCTTAGCCCTCCCTTGACCCTCCCTTAGCCCTCCCTTAGCTACCCTTAGCTTCCCCTTAGCTTCCCTTAACTCTCCCTTTGCTTGGCGTTTTGAGGAGAGCCCCGTCGCCTCTCCCCTCGACTCCGGCTTTGGAAATCTGGCCGAATAAGAGGGAAAGCACGCCCACAACCACACACACACACACACACACACACACACACACACACACACACACACACACACACACACACACACACACACACACACACACACACACACACACACACACACACACACACAACCACACACACACACACACACACACACACACACACACACACACACACACACACACACACACACACACACACACACACACACACACACACACACACACATGTACATGTTTGTCTTTCTTTCTGTCTGTCTATATACCTACTGTCTATCTATGTATCTATATTTTAATCTGCCTATATACCCATCCATCCATCCATCTATCCACATAAGTACATGTATATATATTTATTTACAAGTGCGTGTGTGTTCATTTTGATAATCAAAATACCTCTCCTTCTAAAAATCCAATGATATTTCAGTAATCTATTGCAATTTCGTGTCTTCTACCTGGCGTGAGATTTAAAAGGAAAGCATTTTCTTACTCTCCTCGTTCTTATAACACCCTTAACGCGCACATCTTTAAGATATTCATTTTCAATACTTTGAAAAGCTTCAGATATGCTGCTGTTCGAAGTTAAAGCCCTGGTCACGACGAGAGAATCTTCTTTAGATATATCGGCATAATCGTCTGTCTGTAAAAGTTTTCGTTTTTATGGTCCCTCTGTCTGACTTTGCTGATAAGCGTTGTGTTAAGAGCGTAGAAATAACGATGGTTTTTTCGTATTCTTTAAAGATATGATGGTTTCAAGTATTCTCGGGAATGTCGAGTCATGCTTGATCATTGAAATTACTGTAGAATGTACTAAAAAGTAAGATGGTTGAAGGAGTACAGTTTTACCCGCAGTTCCAAATCCCGGGTCATAGCTTATTCTCCCCGTAATGGCTCTAAAGATACGGGTTACAAATATAGAAAATATCATAGCTGAAGGACTGTGATTTAGTCTGCATTCCCCCCCAAAAAAAATCCGATAAGTTCTACTGACACTGACAATAAACAGGAAAATTAGAGTGGCATGAAGTACAGATTCTTTGAAGATGACGAGATACCTTCCCGATGTCCTCCGACCTTTGCTATCCCTCTTTGATTGGTCTTTGACCCTTGCACTTCTGAGCGCTAAGCACCGCTCGCCCCTCGTCAAATGGAGAGGACACGCTATGCTATTTTTCATTTCTTGTTTTAGTACCTGTGCTATTACAAGAGATTAGTGGTCAGCTTTCGTAGCAGAGACCGTGTCACGAGGGAAAAACATTTGCCGAGACTAACTTGTGGACGACAGACGAGTCCAGTGCTCTTCGTTTTACTCAGAGGAAGAACTTACTCTGTTCCCTTTGCCTTAACCTCTCCCGCGTATGAAATGTCAAAATGACAGTCAATTTTACTTGGTCTCGCTACCATATTCGTGGAGACGGGGATAAACTCGGGTAGATTCCGGGTCGTCGGTTTTAAGCACTCGACTTGCCATTGGATAATTTCACAAGAATCCGCCACGAACGTAATTCTGATATGAATGGCACTTTCTTACCCTTCCGATCCTTCCCTTCGTCCCTGCTTCCCTCCTCGCCCTTCTTACACACTCACAGCCGCCTCTTGCCCGCCGCCCGCACAAGCACGCGCGCGACACACCCATCCCCCTCCCCCCTTCCCCCTCGTTCGTCTCTTTTTTCATCCTTTCATTCCGAAGCTCACCCTGCCCCGTGACCTTCCATGCCCCCGCACATACATCTGTGACCTTATTTAACCATAAACAATTCAGAATGGTTTTAGAAGCCTCCACAACGGCCTTGTGACCTTCTGAGCTCCCACACTAGACCTGGGTGTCCCTCACTCGTAGGCTGGGTGACCTTTCGCGACCTCGAGCACCCGCTGCACAGGCATCCTTTTTCCGTGGGATGACGTTGTTATTATAGCCTTTTTAACGGTGCGTTCGTTTT
>NC_091552.1:752445-764945 GCF_042767895.1 Penaeus vannamei
GAAGAAGTAGTAGTAGTAGTGATGGTGGTGGTGGTGATAGTAGGAGCAGTAGTAGTAATAGTACTAGTAGTCGTAACAGCACCAGCAGTAGTAATAGAAGTAGAAATAGCAATATCAATGGAGTTTCATTCCGAACACGCTGATACCAAGACCCAACTGAAACCACCGCCAAGAAAGACGATACCAATAAAAGGTGAACAGTATGAAAAAGTACGAGCAGTTTCTCGGTAATTGTTGCCGCGTCGAAGTAGAAATAAAAGTTATTGGTGTTTTAGAGGACGACGAGAAACGGTTATTTTTGCTCCAACTGCTGTCATCTTCAGTGGTAATGGCGGAGCTGCTAGTACCAACAGTAACTAGTAATTCAAGTAATAGAAACTACATTTCTTATAAATGCGTTCAAGTTTGTTTATTGCTATTATTATAGTTATCGTTGTGACTGTTATTGTTCTCATATTGTTTATTATTTTCTTCATGTTTCTTATTATCTCTATTGTTGCTGTTGTTCTTGTTATTATCATAGTATTGTTGTTAACATTATCTTTGTTGTTGCTGCTGCTGTTTATTTTCTTGTTATCATTGTTATTATTATCTGTATCATTATTGTTATCAACATCATCATTGCTGATTTTGTTGCCATCATCATCATAAGTACTCCTATCTCCATCATCATCATCATTACCATCATAATCCCTCCTTATTGCTGTTCTTAGCGGTCGTGTCCTTCCCACCAGCGAGGCCCCATTTGTCTCCTTCCATTACCGTCGCCGCCGTCAAGATTATCGGAATTACCAAGAAATTATCATAATGTTGCTTCCACAATCCCCTTCAGTAATTGACCTGTTATCGTAATTTGGCTTATTATCTCGTTTCTCGCCTATCCGTGTGGATATTTACTCTCTATGAATATAAACAGTCACTTGCGCGTTCACACAAACACGCGTGTGTATGCATATGCTGCATATACACATACACGGAGATACAAAAGCACATATGGGCGTGTGTGTGTGAGTGTGTGAGTGTGTGAGTGTGTGAGTGTGTGAGTGTGTGAGTGTGAGTGTGAGTGTGTGTGTGTGTGTGTGTGTGTGTGTGTGTGTGTGTGTGTGTGTGTGTGTGTGTGTGTGTGTGTGTGTGTGTGTGTGTGTGTGTGTTAGTGTGTGATATATATATACATATATCCACACATGAGAAAGCTAAGCCAAAGCTAGCAAAGAAGAGGGAGAGGATGGGAACACAGAAGAGGAAAAAGAAAGGACCAAAGAGCGAGCGAGAGAGAGAGAGAGAGAGAGAGAGAGAGGGAGAGAAAGAGAGAAAGAGAGAGAGAGAAAGAGAGAGAGAGAGAGAGAGAGAGAGAGAGAGAGAGAGAGAGAGAGAGAGAGAGAGAGAGAGAGAGAGAGAGAGAGAGAGAGAGAGAGAGAGACAGACAGACAGACAGACACACAGACAGACAGACAGACAGACACACAGACAGACACACAGACAGACAGACAGACAGAGAAGAGAGAGAGAGAGAGAGAGAAAGACAGAGAGAGAGAGAGAGAGGGAGAGAAAGATAGACAGACAGAGAGAGAGAGAGCGAGAGAGAGGGGGCGCTGTGCAAGCAATCTTCCGTCGACCCCAGAGTAGATTTCCGGAACCAAGTCAGTGCAGAGAAACGATAATGCTTTGTACATTTTCCCTGGAAACTTGTTTTCTTTTATTGCTTTTTTTCTTTCTGGAACATTGCCGATGCATATTGCTTGTATGGATATGTATGTGTGTATATATACTGTGTATGTATATATGTATAAATATACATTTATATATATGTATATATATACATATATATATATATATATACATATATACAAGTATGTATGTATATATAAAGCACACACACACACACACGCGCGTGCGCGCGCGGGCGGACACACACTCACATATATATCTATATGTATATATATATATATATATATATATATATATATATATATATATATATATATATATATATATATGTATGTATACAACCACACACACTTACGTATATATATATATATATATATATATATATATATATATATATATATATATATTTACACATACTCATATATATATATATATATATATATATATATATATATATATATATACATACACACACACAGCCCCACACCACACATTCATTATTCATCTTTTTTTCCTGGGCTATCAGTGCGCGAGATCGCAGTGTTGCCAGATCGCGAGCGCTCGTTTACCGCCATTGTGCCACGTAAGCCAGGAATTAAAACTCGAAAAATAAGGCAGCTGCAGCACACACGTTGGCGGCGCTGTCTTTTGTTACGGAACTGATAAAAGATTGGGAGGGGAGCAAAAAAAAAAACTTTTGAAGTTGAGGGAACTATTGCCTTTATCATTTTGTTATGTTTGTTTCTATTGTGTGGGTTTGTGTCTCTTTTTATCTATCGGTGTTGGGGCTTTTGTGGAGAGTTTTGACTGGCTATGTTTGTCAGTCTATTAATGCGTTGGTATTATTACTGTTATCATCATCCTTATTTTTTATTTATTTCTTTTTTATTTTATCTGTGGAAGGGGAAGGAACTATTGTTATATTTTGTGAATGTTATCATTCTTTGAGTATTTTTGTATATTTTTTCTTGTTTTTGTCTTTTGTTATAACCCTATTTGCCACTTCATTCTGACCAACCCTTTCTTTACAAGTTTTATTGAACTATTTCTCTCTCTCCCTCACCCCTCCCTCCCTTCCTCTCCACACCCTCTCCCTCTCCATCCTCCACCCCCTCCCTCTCCCTCTCTATCCCCTCTCCCTCTCCTGTCTCCCCCTTCAAACCCCCGATCCACCTCTCTCTCTTTTTCTCTCTATCTATCTATCTCTATCTCTCTCCCTCTCCATCCCCTCTCTCCCACTTCACTCCCCTATCCACCTCTCTCTCCCTCTCTCTTTCTCTCCCTCCTCTCCCTCTCTCCCACCCTCTCCACTCCCTCTCTCTCTCTCTCTCTCTCTCAAACCCTCTCTCTCTCTCTCTCTCTCTCTCTCTCTCTCTCTCTCTCTCTCTCTCTCTCTCTCTCTCTCTCTCTCTCTCTCTCTCTCTCTCTCTCTCCTCTCTCTCTCTCTCTCTCTCTCCCTCTCCTCTCTCTCTCTCTCTCTCTCTCTCTCTCCCTCTCTCTCTCTCTCCCTCTCAAACCCCCAATCCACCTCTCTCTCTCTCTCTCTCTCCCTTTCTCTCGACACCGCTTTCGCCGGAGCCAATTTTCCGTAAATCGGCTCTTGTCCACATTAATTGCCGGCCGATTATTCCCCCTTTCTCGCTGCTTACCCGAAACCCCCTTCCCGCCGCGATCACGTGACTGCCGCTCCTCTTTCCTCTTAATGGCCGCGACTACTCACCACTCGCCCTCTCTCCTCTCTTCTCATTCTCTCTCTCTTCTCTTTCTCTCTCTCTCTCTCGTCTCTCTTTCTCTTCTCTCTTTCTCTTTCTCTCTCTCTCTCTCTTTCTCTTTATCTCTCTCTCTCTCTCTCTCTCTTTCTTTCTTTCTTTCTTTCTCTCTCTCTCTCTCTCTCTCTCTCTCTCTCTCTCTCTCTCTCTCTCCCTTCCCTCCCTCCCCTCCATTTCCCCCGTTCCCTCCCTCACTCCCTCCCTCCCTCCCTCCCTTTCACTCTCCTTCGCTCTCTCTCTCTCTCTTCTCCCAATATTACTAGTCTTCGAGATCCTCCTCCCCCCTCCCCCCCCTCCTCTCGTTCCAACTACTCCCTGGCTGGCATCATCCGGGCTCTCATCGCCGCTCCCCTCCCTGAGCCGCGGCACTGTTCTGTGGCACTGTGTCACCGCGGACCTCGACCTTCCCCGGCTCCCTCGCCCTTCGCAGCTCGGCGGCTCCTTCTCTCCTCTCATCGTCGGTAATGGCGGAACCATCTCGTTTCCAGTAATTCGTCTGGGATGGTTGTTTGTATCGGGTTGTTCTCCCTGTTTCTCTCTCGCTCTCGCTCTTTTTCTTTTTCTTTTTCTTTTTCTTTTTCTTTCTTTCTTTCTTTTCTTTTCTTTCTCTTTTTCTCTTCGCTCTCGCTCTCGTCTCGCTCTCTCTCTCTCTCTCTCTCTCTCTCTCTCTCTCTCTCTCTCTCTCTCTCTCTCTCTCTCTCTCTCTCTCTCTCTCTCTCTCTCTCTCTCTCTCTCTCTCTCTCTCCCTCCTCTGGTTTATCCTCCCCTCTTCCTTTCCTTTTCATCCTCCAACTTATCTTTTTTCTCGTCCTTTCATCTCTGGCACATCCCTCCCTTCTTCATCCCTCCATCCTTTTCCTCTCTCCTCTCTGCTCTTCCAATCCACTGCATCCCTTATTCCCTCTTCTTCCCCTCCCATGCATCACTCCCCTCTTCCCTGTTTCCTTTTCTATTCACTCCTGCTTTGTTTCCTCCTTTTGCCTCCCCCATCCATCCCTTCCCTCTCCAACCTATCCCTCCCCCTTCTTATTCCCTCTCTCTCTCTCGGTTTTCTCTCTCTCTCTCTCTCTCTCTCTCTCTCTCTCTCTCTCTCTCTCTCTCTTCTCTCTCCTCTTCCTCTTCCCCCTTCCCTCTCTCCTCTCCTCTTCTCCCCTCCTTTCCTCCCCCACAGATCCTCTTCCCTCATCCCTTCTCCTCTTCCTCTTCTCTCCTTACTTTTCCCCTTCTTCCTCTCCTCTTCCCCCTTCCCTCTTCCTCTTCCTCTTTCCCCTCCTCTCCTCTCTCCTCTTCTCCCTTCCCTCTCTCCGCACAGCCTCTTCCTCACGTCCTTCTTCCCCCTTCCCTCTCCTCCTCCTCCTCCTTCCCACTCTCCCCCTCCTCCCTTTCTCTTCCTCCTCCTCATCCTCCCTCTCCCCCTCCTCCTCCTCCTCCTCTTTCCTCTCCCCCTCATCTTTCCCCCTTCTCTCTCCCCCTCTTCACCCCCTCCTCATCACCCCTTCTCCTCCTCCCCCTTCCCTCTCCCCCTCCTCCTCCTCCTCTTCCTCCCCTCCTCCTCCTTCCTCCTCCTCCCCTCACCCCTCTTCCCTCTCCCCCCTCCTTCCTCCTCCTCCCCCCCCCACCCTTAATTCAGGAAGCGCGGGGCGCGCGAGAACATCCCATTGTTGTCGATACCTCGGGATTATTATCATTTGATTATCGTCATTATCGATCTGGTAATTGTCTGCTATTGGTCGTGTTATGAGGTGGCGCCCTCGGTACGGCTGCCGTTCGTCTGTCTGCTGGTCGGGTTGTGTCTTCCGTGGCTCGCTGTTTGTCTGTCTGTTGGTTTGGTTGTAATCGTCTTCTTCTTCCTCCTCCTCCTCCTCTTATTCTTCTTTTTCGTTTTCTTCCTCTTCTTCTTCTTCTTTTTCGTCTTCTTCCTCTTCTTCTTTTTCGTCTTCTTCCTCTACTTCTTTTTCGTCTTCTTCCTCTACTTCTTTTTCGTCTTCTTCCTCTTCTTCTTTAGTAACATTTCACATTAGGCTTTCTTTTTCCCTTTCTTCCTTTTTTTAAATCGTCATAATCGGTTATGTTGTTCACCCTCTTACGAAAGCAATAATGCCTACAAATCCTTTTTTTATCTATAGTTTCTTGTTTTTCCTATCTGTGTTGTTTTTTTACGTTTATTTGATTTTCACTAATCCTTACTTCCCTTTCGTTATCCTATAGCTAATTGTATTTATTTTTCTATCTTCTTATGTTCCACCTTTCTTCATTTTTCACCAAAGCATTTATCTTCCCTTCTCTTCTTTATCTCTCCCTCTCTCTCCATCCATCTTCTTCTTCCGCCCAATCGACTTACGGTTAACTCCTCATTATCCAAGAGTCCCTTGTTCTCTGACTTACATCCTCATCATCTCTCGGCCCTTCTTCGTTACCCTTTCCTTTATCACGCAATTCTCCATCTATTCCCCTCTTCCAACCGTTCGCTTACTTCATCATTCTGTGTCTCGTCCACCTCACTCTTTCTATTTTCCGATTTTTTCCTTCGCCTCTTCTTCTTACCTCATCACGCGTCTCCCTATCACCTTCTTCCACCTCCCTCTTCCTATTTTCCGATTTTTCCTTCGCCTCTCCTCCTTGCCTCATCACGCGTCTCCCTTTCTCCCTCGTCCACCTCCCTCTTCCTATTTTCCGATTTTTCCTTCGCCTCTCCTCCTTACCTCATCACGCGTCTCCCTATCACCTTCTTCCACCTCTTCCCCTTCTCCTTCTTCCTATTTTCCGATTTTTCCTTCGCCTCTCCTCCTTACCTCATCACGCGTCTCCCTATCACCTTCTTCCACCTCTTCCCTTTCTCCTTCGTCCACCTCCCTCTTCCTATTTTCCGATTTTTTCCTTCGCCTCTCCTCCTTACCTCATCACGCGTCTCCCTTTCTCCTTCGTCCACCTCCCTCTTCCTATTTTCCGATTTTTTCCTTCGCCTCTCCTCCTTACCTCATCACGCGTCTCCCTTTCTCCTTCCTATTTTCCGATTTTTCCTCTCCTCCTTACCTCATCACGCGTCTCCTTCTCCTTCTTCCACCTCCTTCTTCCTATTTTCCGATTTTTTCCTTCGCCTCTCCTCCTTGCCTCATCACGCGTCTCCCTTATCTCCTTCGTCCACCTCTCCCTCTTCCTATTTTCCGATTTCTTTCCCTTCTGCCTCTCCTCCTTACCTCATCACGCGTCTCCCTTATCACCTTCGTCCACCTCCCTTTCTCCTTCCTATTTTTCCTATTTTCCGACTTTTCCTTCGCCTCTCCTCCTTGCCTCATCACGCGTCTCCTTATCACCTTCTTCCACCTCTTCCCCTTCTCCTTCTTCCTATTTTCCGATCTTTCCTTCGCCTCTCCTCCTTACCTCATCACGCGTCTCCTTATCACCTTCTTCCACCTCTTCCCTTTCTCCTTCGTCCACCTCCTTCTTCCTATTTTCCGATTTTTCCTTCGCCTCTCCTCCTTACCTCATCGCGCGTCTCCCTTTCTCCTTCTTCCACCTCCTTTTCCTACTTTCCGATTTTTCCTTCGCCTCTCCTCCTTACCTCATCACGCGTCTCCCTTTCTCCTTCGTCCACCTCTTCCTATTTTCTGATTTTTCCTTCGCCTCTCCTCCTTACCTCATCACGCGTCTCCCTATCACCTTCTTCCACCTCTTCCCTTTCTCCTTCTTCCACCTCACTCTTTCTATTTTCCGATTTTTCCTTCGCCTCTCCTCCTTAACTCACCACGCGTCTCCATTTCTCCTTCGTCCACCTCCCTCTTCTTATTTTCCGATTTTTCCTTCGCCTCTCCTTCTCACCTCATCACGCGCCTCCCTATCACCTTCTTCCACCTCTTCCCTTTCTCCTTCTTCCTGTTTTCCGATTTTTTCCTTCGCCTCTCCTCCTTGCCTCATCACGCGTCTCCCTTTCTCCTTCGTCCACCTCTTCCCTTTCTCCTTCGTCCACCTTCCTCTTCCTATTTTCCGATATTTCCTTCGCCTCTCCTCCTTACCTCATCACGCGTCTCCCTTTCTCCTTCTTCCACCTCCTTTTCCTATTTTCCGATTTTTCCTTCGCCTCTCCTCCTTACCTCACCACGCGTCTCCCTTTCTCCTTCGTCCACCTCCGTCTTCCTATTTTCCGATTTTTCCTTCGCCTCTCCTCATCACGCGTTACCTATCACCACGTCTTCCCTTTCTCCTTCGTCCACCTCCGTCTTCCTATTTTCCGATTTTTCCTTCGCCTCTCCCCCTCACCTCATCACGCGTCTCCCTATCACTTTCTTCCACCTCTTCCCTTTCTCCTTCTTCCTATTTTCCGATTTTTCCTTCGCCTCTCCTCCTTACCTCATCACGCGTCTCCCTATCACCTTCCACCTCCTCTTCATCCCCGCGTGTGAGGAGCAGGAATATTATTCATCGCGAGAAGATGCAAGTGACAGGTTATTTTAGGCTTCTTCTGTGTGTCCTTAAGTCAGCCGAGGACCATGGGAGGAGCCGCGGGGTAAATCATGTATTTGCGGCGCAGGAGGTGGATGCTCGAGCGGAAGGAGTGGGAGGTGGATGTGGGTATTTATGTATGGATGTTGTTTTGCGTTTATGGGTCGTAATTCTCGGTCCTATATGTTGTTTCGCTCTCTGTATGTTTTTTTTTCTATGTTCCTATCTTTCTCTTTTTCGCTCTCTCTTTCTCTCTTTCTTTCTTTCTTTCTTTCTTTCTCTCTCTCTCTCTGTGCCTGTCTGTCTGTCTCCCCCCCTTTCTCTCTCTCTCTCTGTCTGTCTCCCTCCCTCTCTCTCTCTCCCTCTCTCTGTCTGTCTGTCTGTCTCCCTCCCTCCCTCTCTCTGTCTGTCTGTCTCCCTCCCTCTCTCTCTCCCTCTCTCTGTCTGTCTGTCTGTCTCCCCCCCCCCCCTCTCTCTCTCTCTCTCTCTCTCTGTGTGTGTGCCAGTTACATGTATTATGCCACCATAAAGGTCTTTATTCTCTCAATGACCCCTCAGGCTTCATGAAAAGTGCTTCTACCACTCACAGGGAAGCCACTTTCTGCTTCCTCCTAGTTTTTTTTTTTTTTTTTTTTTTTTTGGGGGGGGGAGGTCGACATTGATTTGGTTGTTTATTATACCAATCAGTCTCTTCGAATCAACACCAAAGTAAATATGCTACGAATACAAAAGAAAATTAATGGATTTAGTAAATATGTAAGAGAGAGAGAGAGATCAAGTGAATGAGAGAGAGAGAGAGAGAGAGAGAGAGAGAGAGAGAGAGAGAGAGAGAGAGAGAGAGAGAGAGAGAGAGAGAGAAAGAGAGAAAGAGAGAGAGAGAGAAAGACAAACAGAGACACAGAAAGAAAGAAAAAAAAACATAGAGGCAGACAGACAGAGACACAGAAAGACAGAAAAATAAAGAAAGAAAAAATCAAGATTCGAGAGACAGACAGACAGACAAAGACACAGAAAGACAGAAACAGAAAGAAAGATTAAATAAAGACTCGAGAGAGAGAGACAGACAGAGACACCGACACAGACAGACAGAAAAAGAAAGAAAGAAAAACCCCAAGCCCCGAGAGACGAGCCTCGCGAGATCCGAATATTTTCGTGTGACGGCCCTTCGTCGACCGCTTGTGAACGCACGTTATTGTGTAAGCGCCGCTGATCGATATGTTTAATCCTCTTGGCCTTCATTAAATGGCCCACTCGAGGTCAGGTCCGAGTGGCGGCGGCGGGTCCTCGGTGCTGAGGTGATGGTGCTCGGCCCGCTGCACCTTTGTTAGCTTTTCAAAAAAGGTTTTCGTTGATGATGCGGATCTTATCAGGCGGGTTCTTTGTGGGGGAGGGGGGGCGAGGAAGGGGTGGAGAGGGAGGAGGAGGAGGAGGAGTGGGCGGAGGAGGTGGAGAGGGAGAGGGGTGGAGAGGGAGGGGGAGGAGGGGGAGTGGAGAGGGAGAGGGAGGTAGAGCGGAGCGGGTGGAGAGGGATGGGGGGAGGGCGGAGGGTGGAGAGGAGCGGAGGTGGAGAGGAGGGGGAGGAGGGAGGGAGAGGGAGGGGAGGAGGAGGAGGGGGAGATTTGCGGGCGGGGCTGGTCGGGGAGGGGATGGATGGTCTCTGCCAGGTGGGGGAGGAGGGAGGCCGTTCGCGCCGGTGAATCCGTGACTGATCATCATTTTTTTTCTCTCTCTCTGTCTCTCCCTCTCTCAGGCAGGCACAAGGCCCGCATACTTATACAGACCTTGGGCAGGTAAGCACGCAGACAAAGCGATAGACAGACAGATAGACAGAGAGAATAGAAGTAGGTAGATGAGATAATCCTCTTCACTCCCCTCTCCTTTCACTCCTTTCCTCCTTTTCTCTTCCTGTTTCCTCCTTACTCTTGTTCTTTCTTCCTGCTCATTCTCTCCGTCTTCATTTCCTCTTCATCCACTCTCTCCTTCCTTTTCCTTCTTATCCCGCTTCCTCCTCTTCTCCCTCATTCCCTCTTCATCCACTCTGTCCTTCCTTTTTTCTTTCTTATCCACTTCCTTCTCTTTTCCTTCTCACCCTTCTTCTTCTTCTTCCGCTTTTCCTCTTCGTCCCTTCTCTTCCCCTTCGCATTTCCTCCTCAACACTCTTCTGTTTTTTCTTTCCCTTTTCCTCCTCACCCCTTTCCTTCCCCTCTCTTTCTTCCCTACCTTCCCCTCACCCCTTCTCTTTCTTCCTTTCCTTCTAACCCCTCTTCCTCTTCCTCCTTTCTTTCCTTCCCTTAATCTCCTCGCCCCCATCCTTGCCTCCTTCCCCCTTGTTCCCCCATCCCCTCCTTCCCCTTTTTCCTCCTCCCCCTATCCTTATCTCCCTCCCTTTTTTCCCCTCATCCCCTCCCCTTCTCTTTCTTCCCCCTCTTCGTCTCCTTCCTTTCTTCTATTCTCCCCTTTTTCTCTCCCTCTTCCTTCTCCTACCCATTCAATCCCTCTTACCCTTACTTTTTTCCTCAACCCCTTCCTTCCCCCTCACCCGCTTCCTTCTCCCTCCTTTCCCTTTTCCCCTCACCCGCTTCCTTCTCCTACCCCTTCCCTTTCCCTCTCTCTCCCTTTTCCTTCCCTCCTTCCCCTTTCACCCAAATTCTTCCCCTTCCACCCCTTCTCTCCCCTCCTCCTTCCCTTCCTTCTCCCCCAAATCCTTCTCCTACCCCTTTCCCCCTCTCCTTCCTCTCCTTCCCTTTCCTTCTCCTACCCTTTTCCTCTCACCCCCTTTCCTTCTCCTACCCTTTCCTCTCACCCGTCCTTCCTCCTTCCCCTCCTCCTTCCTTCCCCCTTTCCTTCTCTCCCTTCCCTTTTCCTTCTCCTACCCCTTTCCCCTCACCCCCTTCCTTCTCCTTCCATCCCTTCCCTCGCCCGTCCTCCTTCCCCCTTTCCTTCTCTCCCTTCCCTTTTCCTTCTCCTTCCCCTTTCCCCTCACCCCCTTCCTTCCCCTTCCATCCCTCCCCTCGTCCGTCCTCCGGCCACAGCGGGCGAGTGGAATAATCAGATGTAAACAGAGAGATGATGGCACTGTTTGTGGATCCATAATTAAGCTATATAAGCAGTTCGGGTGTTTCGAGTAATTTAAGGGCCATTAGATAGTTACACAGGATGCACGGGGGGGTCTCTGGAGGGGGGAGGGGGGGAATCGCTTAATAACAGTCAATACATGATCCAGGGTGGCAGTACAGGGGGGTAGGGGGGGTAGGGGGGCGGAAAGGGGCGCCGTCGGTTCTCTCCCTTTCTCCCTTGCGACGTCGCGTCCTGAATGTCTCACCCTGGGATTCCCACCCTAGGATGTCTCACCCTGGGATTACTTACCCTAGAATGTCTCACCCTGATATAGTATATCCTTCATATAAAACATCTATATCATTTATATGAAAGAGGGAGAAAGAGAGAGACATCTCCCCCAGGGCCACCACCCGGGCGCCGCGTCCGGATAACGGAAATGCTCATTATCGGTGTTCCTTCAAGACGCGGGCGGGCGGCTGAAGGAGGCCGGGATTTTAAGCAAAACTAATACACTTCCTTGGCCGTGAAAACAGTATGGATTTACGAACACGAAAGGTAGAGAGGAGAGAGAGAGAAAGAGTGAGGAGAGAGAGAGAAAGAGGAGAGAGAAATTAAAACGAGAGAGGAGAGAGAAAGAGAGAAAAAGAGAGAAGAGAGAGAGAGAAAGAGAGAGGAAAGCGAGAGAAAGAAAGAGGAGAGGGAAGGAAAGAGAGAAGAGATAGAGAAAGAAGAGGAGAGAGAGAGAAAGAGAGAGGAGAGATAGAAAAGAAGAGAGAAACAAGAGATGCAATGATTGCATTCGGTGAAAAGAGAGATATAAAGTTATTTCCACAGCGTTCGATAGTTGTAAAAAAAAGGAGGAAGATATTTGAGTCTCGGTTATAGATATAGTTCCGTTATTAAGCAAGGCCTTCGCCGGGTAATGGAGGAGGAGCATTCGTCACGACCGCGTTTCCTCTCCGCGCAAGACTTCCGAGGTGCATCACGACCGCCGCGCCTTTTACCAAAGCACATCACAGTCTTTTCTGGAAATATTAGCTTAATATTTCAAAGCCGCTGACAGAGCTGAGCGCGCCATGTACGGTCTTGACTTAAAGGGAAATTGTACAAGTGCCAAGATATTGTGCCAAGGCAGTAATTGTGCCACGCGGAGCCCCCGTGTGCCTCCCGGCCAACTTCTGGAGGGTCAACTATCCCCGAGATGAAAAGTTCTGCCCATACAGGACTGAAGTTGAACGGGGCGGGAGCGAGGACCCCGCCGGCGAACCAAAAGGCCTCTGAGGTTTCGGGCGGGGTTGTGGGCGGGGAGGGAGCGAGGGCGGGGGAGGGGCCAAATCTTTCTGTGGTAGCTGGGTTGAAACTCATCACACGCCCAATCAGTTTTCTTCCACAGAGACCCATTTTTGCAGCAAGGGGCGGGGAAGGGGTGAGGCAGCGGCAAGGGAAGGCCGCGCCGGCTTGCAGCAAAGAGCTCTGCTGGAACCAGTGGCAGGGGATCCTCGCGCGGCAGCAGGGGTGGCGATAGAGCCTGTGTTATATCAGGAGGGGAGGGAAGCGGCAGCG
>NC_091552.1:779945-784945 GCF_042767895.1 Penaeus vannamei
GAAGGAGATGGGATTTGGGGAAGGGAGGGGAGGGGTTGTTGGTGGGGGAGGGTAGGGGAGGGGATGTGGATAGGGAAAGAGTAGGGAGGGGAAGGAATGGGGGAGGGGGCTAGGCATGGGTGGGGGAAGGTCGAAAGATGGGGGATGAGAGGGTCCTTTGGAGGGGAGGAGGGGAGGGTACATGGATGGTAGCTGGGGATGGGGCGACGTGACCTGGGGGCAGAGGGAGTGCATCAGGGGTCAAGTAAGGGTGGAGGGGATGGAAAGGATTTCATCGGGGAGGTCGTGTTGGGAGTGGCTTAGGGTTGGGAGTGGCTTAGGGTTGGGAGTGGCTTAGGGTTGGGAGTGGCTTAGGGTTGGGAGTGGCTTAGGGTGGGAGGGGCTTAAGGTTGGGAGTGGCTTAGGGTGGGAGTGGCTTAGAGTTGGGAGTGGCTTAGGGTTGGGAGTGGCTTAGGGTGGGAGGGGCTTAAGGTTGGGAGTGGCTTAGGGTGGGAGTGGCTTAGGGTTGGGAGTGGCTTAGGGTTGGGAGTGGCTTAGGGTGGGAGGGGCTTAGGGTTGGGAGTGGCTCAGGGTGGGAGGAGCTTAGGGTTGCTTGGGAGGGGCTAAGGGTTGGGAGTGGCTTAGGGTGGGAGGGGCTCAGGCTTGGGAGTGGTTTAGAGATGGGAGGGGCTTAGTGTGGGAGGTGCTTAGGGCTGGGAGGGGCTTAGGGTTAGAAGGGGCTTAGGGTTGTGAGGGCCTTAGTGGGGGTGTCAATTTAGAGGAGGGCCTGGAGGCGGGGGTGGGAGAGGGAAAAGGGAACATTAGAGAGGGGTGAGGGAGTGTCGGATTGTGGTTGCGGGAGGCGAGTGGAGAGAGGGGGATGGAGTTGAGGGAGGGAGTATGGAGTGCATGGAGGGGAGAGGAGTTAAATGAGGGAGTATGGAAGAGTTGAATGAAGGGAGAGTGCTTGCTTGGAGGGTCGGAGGGAGGGGAGGGGGAGGGAGGTGGGTCTCAAGTCAGGAAATGGATGAGGACATCAAAGAGGGCGGAGTTAAAGCACTAACTACTGCTGTTTGGTGGTTTGGCAGCGAGGGACAAGCACGGGAATGGTGGCAGCGATGGTGTCGATGCTGATGATGGTAGTTAACGGAAAAGGGCTTGATAGTGAAAAGGATGAAGTGTGCGTGTTTGTTTGTTTGTGTGTGTGTGTGTGTGTGTGTTTGTGTGTGTGTGTTGTGTGTGTGTGTGTGTTTGTATGTGTGTGTGTGTATGCGTACGTCTGTGTGTGTGTGCGTGTGTATGTGTGTTTGTGCGTGTGTGTGTGTGTGTGTGTGTGTGTGTGTGTGTGTGTGTGTGTGTGTGTGTGTGTTGTGTTTGTGTGTGTGTGTGTTCGGTTTTATGTGTGTGTGTTTGTGCGGGTTTGTTTGTGTGTGTGTGTGTGTGTGTGTTATGTGTTGTGTGTGTGTGTTTGTGTTGTGTGTGTGTGCGTGTTTATGTGTATGGATGTGAATGTGTGAGTGTTCTTTTTATCCTTTTTTCTTTTCGACATGTATGCATTTATTGTCGGGACGTGATTACATAAGATGCTGCAAGAAATGTATTGATTAAATAAACTACTACTACATGGGGAGGGGACCAGGTAGGGGGGAAGGGGAGGGGGGAGGATAAGCAGGGGGGAGGGAGGGGGTCTGACTTGCGTTTCAAATGACTAAAAGTTATTTCGTTGCTCCGTAAATCGGCGCCGAGGCGAGTAAATACAGCCTGCAGTTTTGTATCACACGATTCGAAAAGTATTATTGAATCGGGATATGTTTCATGTATAGCTTAATTGAATGTTTTAGTGTTTTATTCGGACGATAAGTACCTCGTTTATTTTTATGAGTGTTGTCATTATATTACGGACACGCGTGCGTATATGTATAATTACGCATATTCGTCTTCACGTGCGGATACGTATGACTAGATGCTCGTACAGTACGTAAGAATATACAGTCATGCGCAGATAATCCTACACAAACAGACATGCATGGCAAACGCAGAATCCTTCATGAATACATAGACGCACACGCACACACACCGAGTCATACCCACACAGGCGCATCTATGTACCCTTCCACGCACATCCCCGCCCGGAGCAACGCACGCACACGCAAATTCCTTTCCCCGTTCTGGGCGACTCATTCCATTTCTGTCTCATCTCTTTAAGACAACAGAGCGCAGCGCGTTATATTTATCCTGGAATTCAGCCAACGGACGCCTGGCGGAGGTTCTTTACATCGCGGGAGCAGAACCTCCGCCGCCGCCGCGCAGCCATCGCGAAGGAGGGAATGCTGTTGCTTCCCCTTTACTCGCGGCCGCTGATAATTAAAGGCATCTTCGCATGCTGGGTTCGACTCCGGCTGCATATATGTATATATATATATATATATATATATATATATATATATATATATATATATATATATATATATATATATACACATACATACATACATACACACACACACACACACACACACACACACACACACACACACACACACACACACACACACACACACACACACACACACACACACACACACACACACACACACATTCGTACACATGCATATATACCGTATGTGTGTGCGTCGGGGCAACAAAAGCCACAGGCCGGCCAAGCCCACATCTTAGAAGTTCCAGCGGAGGCGGCCTCGGAGGGCGCAGCCGGAGACACGTGAATCATTCCAATAAAGTCCACCTTGATGCCACGAGAGGCGCGGCTTCCCGTCAGGACAAAAACACGAAATCGGGGAAACGCGAAGAGCGGATGAGCGCCCGCGAGGAGAGCCACCCGTCGGCGGGAGGAAATGGGCGCCGCCGAAGGAGCCTCGAGCCACGGCGGAGGCCACGGGCTGCCCCTGCGCCCTCGCTGGCCAAGGGTCAGGGGGCCATGCGGGTGGAGGGAGGGATATATATATATATATATATATATATATATATATATATATATATATATATATATATATATATATATATATATATATATATATATATATATATATATATATATATATATATATATATATATATATATATATAAACATTCAGACACACATACAAGCCAAAGGTTGCTTCAGTACTTCTTTTCTGAAGCTTCTTCTTTATTTTCTCCGCCATGTTTTGCTTTTTGTTCTTCTTGTTCTCTTTCTTGTTCTTATTGTCCTCTATTTGTCTTTCTAGTTCTACTTGTTCTTCCCTTTTGTTCTCCTTCGTCATGCTCTCCATCACGCATTCTCATTCGCCGTGTTGTTCTTCATGTTCTGCTTCTTCCTGTTCTCCCTCTCCATGTCCTCCTTTAAGTTCTTCGACTGTTTCTCCCTCACATGTTCTTCACGCCCTCCTTCCCTACTTCACCCTCGTCCTGTTCCCTCTCTTCACCCTCCTCCCCCCTTCTTACCTTCCTTTCCCATGTTCTTCGACTTCTCCCCCATGTTCTTCACCATGTTCTCCTTCGCCCTGTTCTCCCTCTCCTTGTTCTCCTCCCCCATGTTCTTCTCCGACTTCTCCCTCACATGTTCTTCACCATGTCCTCTAAGTCCTCTTTCCCCTTCCCCCTCCCCCGCTCTGCTCTCCTTCGCCCTGTTCTCCTTCTCCCTGTTCTCCTTCGCCCTGTTTTCCTTCTCCCTGTCCCCCTTCGCCCTGTTCTCCTTCGCCCTGTTCTCCTTCGCCCTGTCCCCCTCCGCCCTGTTCTCCTTCGCCCTGTTCTCCTTCGCCCTGTTCTCCCTCGCCCTGTTCTTCTTCGCCCTGTTCTCCTTCTCCCTGTTCTCCTTCGCCCTGTTCTCCCTCGCCCTGTCCCCCTCCGCCCTGTTCTCCATCTCCCTGTTCTCCTTCGCCCTGTTCTCCCTCGCCCTGTTCTCCTTCTCCCTGTTCTCCTTCGCCCTGTTCTCCCCCGCTGCCCTAAGAACCGAGGGAGACCAGCGGATCCCCCCCTTGATCGATGGGAGGACGAAGCCACGTTAAGCCCTGTGGCTGATGACCGTAAAACTGTGTCAGGAATGTTCATGACGACAATGTCTTATTGATGTCCGGCTCTCTCGTCCTTCTCCTTCTCCTCCTCCTCCTCCTTCTCTTTTTCTTTCTTCTCTCTTTCTCTTTTTTTTTTTTTTTTTTTTTTTGGGGGGGGGTTCTTTTCTTGGTTCTTCTGTGTTGTTGCGTTTTATTTTGTTGTTTTGTCCTCTCTCTCTCTCTCTCTCTCTCTCTCTCTCTCTCTCTCTCTCTCTCTCTCTCTCTCTCTCTCTCTCTCTCTCTCTCTCTCTCTCTCTCTCTCTCTCTCTCTCTCTCTCTGATTCTCTTCTATCTGCCTTTTTGTCGTCGTTAGTTTTAATTTTTCCTCTCCCTCCTTCCCTTCCCCTACCCTCTCCTTCCCTCCCATCCCCTCTTTCCCTCCCTCCTATCTCCTCTTTTCCTCCTTCCTTCCCTCCCAGCCCCTCTATTCCTCCCTCCTTCCCTACCATCCCCTCTTTTCGTCCCTCCTTCCCTCCCATCCCCTCTTTATCTCCCTCCTTCCCTCACATCCCCTCTCTCCCTCCCTCCTTCCCTCCCATCACCTCTTTTCCTCCCTCCTATTCCCTCTTTCCCTCCTTCCTTCCCTCCCATCCCCTTTCTTCCTCCATCCTTCCCTCCCATCCCCTCTTTTCCTCCCTCCTATTCCGTCTTTTCCTCCCTCCTTCCTTCCCAGCCCCTCTTTCCCTCCCTCCTTCCCTCCCATCCCCTCTTTTCCTCCCTCTTTCCCTCCCTCCCTCCTTCCCTCCCATCCCCTCTTTTCTTCTCTCCTTACCTGCCATCCCCTCTTTTCCTTCCCTCCCATCCCTCTCTTCCTCCCTCCTTCCATCCCATCCCCTCTCTTCCTCCCTCCTTCCCTCCCATCCCCTCTTTCCCTCCCTCCTTCCCTCCCATCCCTCTTTCCCTCCCTCCTTCCCTCCCATCCCCTCTCTTCCTCCCTCCTTCCCTCCCATCCCCTCTCTTCCTCCCTCCTT
>NC_091552.1:797445-802445 GCF_042767895.1 Penaeus vannamei
TCTCTCCTTCATCTACCTATCTATCTGTCTCTTTCTTATCTATCTGTCTATCTCTTGTATATCTATCTCTCAGTTATCTATATGTCATCCCTTATCTATCTCTGTTACCTATCTGTCTATCTTTTATCTATTTATCACTCGCTTATCTATCTGTCTATATCTTATCTATCTCTCTGTTATCTATGTCTATCTCTCTGTTATCTATGTCTATCTCTTATCTATCTATCACTCGCTTATGCATCACTTTATCTCTCATCTATCTATCACTCGCTTACCTATCTATCTATCCACGCACCTGCCCATTCATCTGCCTATCCACACGCGCGAGAGACCCGGCCTCAGCTTACGTAACCAATCAGGCCATATTTAGAAAGTCCTGTGACCTTGACGGGACGGACGTGGAAACGCCTTAATTACTTCTCAACAAAGGGACTTACGCAACGGGGAAAGACAGCAACAACAGCGACATTATATTTCGAAAGAGAGGGAGGAAGGGGGGAAGGGAGGGGTGAAGGAGGGAGGGAGGGAGGGAGGATGGGTTGGAGAGAGAGAAGGAGGGAGGGAGGGTGGGTTGAGGAGGTAGAGGGAAAGGGAGTAAGGAGGGAGGAAGGGAGGGAGAGATAGAGGGAAGAAGGAGGGTGAAGGGAGGAAGGAAGGAGGAGATTGAGGGAGAGGAGGGAGGGAGGAAAGAGGGATGGATGAAGGGAGAGGGATGGAGGAGAGAGAGAGAGAGAGAGAGAGAGAGAGAGAGAGAGAGAGAGAGAGAGAGAGAGAGAGAGAGAGAGAGAGACAGAGTACTTTTCTAAAACCCAAAAGAAATAATAATAATGAAAAAAAAGATAAAAACACACAGCCAGCGGCCGGTCTTTCCCGACAGTACCGAAGTACACATCCGCAGGAAACCTTTCCGTGAAAATTTCAGCGAAAACCCGACACAGGAAGCGGACGCCTCGGGGCCCCTCTCGGTCACCCCGCTCGGAAACCCCCAATACTCGGAAGCCTTCGGGAGCCTCGTTAGCTGAGGATGAGCGAGGCGATAGAGTTGTAGTCGGTGCGATTGTTATTGCCGGTGATAACGGGGTTTCCTCCGGGGTTGTGGCGCTTGGGCTGCTGGAACGGTGGCGGGTTTTCTTCTCTTTTCTTGTAATTTTTTGTTGTAGGATTGATGTTCGTGGCAGTTACCACTTTTATTTATTTATTTAATTTATTATTATTATTTTTTTCGATGATCCTTTTCCCGAGTGACTGTGAAATGAGACATGTAAATGAAGAAGATTAGTGTCGACAGATAGGCTGGAAGGACGGGCTCTGCATGATCCCAAAAGGCGCTCCCACGACCCCGCGCCAGTCCTGCCTCGCGAGCGCCCAGTTGCCCAGCAGGCCGCTCTATTTCCTGAGGGCGCCGTCGTTCGCGTGGCGTGGGCGGCCGCGGGAGGGAGAGGGCGCGGGGCAGCAGTTTGTTTGTCATGCAATGCTTTAAGGGGAAACACGCCTTGCATGGATGAACAGCGCCCGTGGACATGATCCGAGCGTGGGTGAGCACGACGCCGACGCTGCTGGCGAAGGGAGGACCGATCCGTGACCATGGGCCGGAAGGGGCATCAGAGAACAAGCACACCGCGAGGGCATCTGCGCCCCCTTCCGCGCACACCGGCTCGCGGGCGCTACTCCCGGCGGCGGAGCGAGCTGCGCCGGGGGCTGCGCGCGCGCGCCCGCACGCTTGATGATCAAACTTCCCGACAATTAGATAGACCTACATTCATCATTTATAAGTTTTAAACTCAGGAAGGCTTTCGGCGAGCATGGCCAACTTTTATCATGTATGCCAAGTCTCATGGACGCTGCGCCATTCTCGGCTTGGTGGCTGTGCATATTATGTACATACTTATATGCTTACTGTATATGTGTGTGTGTGTTTGTATGTGTTTGTTTCTGTGTGTGTGTGTATTTGTTTGTTTGTGTGTGTGTGTATATTTGTTTGTTTGTGTGTGTGAGTGTGTGTATTTGTGTGTGTGTGTATATTTGTTTGTTTGTCAGTATTAACGATATATAGCATATACTCCACACCGAGCGCCCACCAGCGGGCCGCGCGCCGTGACCCGCCCACGAAAGCCAATCGCCGGAGCAGCCCAGAGATTCGTCGGCGAAGGCGGCTCCCGGCCTGACAAACCGCCTGCTTTTGGAATTGATATAAACCTTTATGTTAGCTATTACTTATCTTACATATTTCCTTGTTTATGTGGAAGATGTATTTGTCTTGTATGATATATTTACTCATTATTTGCTCGTGTTTAACATGCGAGGAAGCATTGAGAATGTTGTTTTATAATTTTTATTTGTTTTCTTTTGAAGGGGGGGCGTGTGTGTGTGTGTGTGTGTGTGTGTGTGTGTGTGTGTGTGTGTGTGTGTGTGTGTGTGTGTGTGTGTGTGTGTGTGTGTGTGTGTGTGTGTGTGTGTGTGTGTGTGTGTGTGTCTGTCTGTCTGTCTGTGTGTGCATGTATGTGTATAAGTTTGTGCGCACATATGTACGTGTGTGCGCAAGTATATATGTGTGTATATGTGCCCACATGTGTTTAAGTGTGTGTGCGTGTGGGTCGGTGCGCATGCGTGTGTGTGTGTGAGTGTAAGTATGTCTTCTTAACCAGAATGATGACTGTCAGTTTTTGGACAGACACGTGATGCAACCCGCCACTTTCTCAGCCGGAGATGTGTGTGCTTGTTGGCGTGTATGTGATTGTGTGTCTGTGTGTATCTATGTGTATATACAATATATGTGTACCTGGATGTATTTGTGTGTGTGTTAGTTCGTGCATATGCTTGTGTGCGTGTGTATGTGTATGTACGTGTTTAGATGTGTGTGTTAGTTCGTGTATGTGTTTGTGCGCGTGTGTATGTGTATGTACGTGTTTGGATGTGTTTGTACGTTCGTGTTTGTGTGTATATGTGCTTGTGTATGTGTGTGTTACACGTGTTTAGATGTGTTTGTGTGCGCGTTTATGCATGTATGTGTGCATGTACGTACATGTACTTGTGTGCATCGAGTGTTTGGATGTGTTTGTATGCGCGTGTATGCATGTATGTGAGCACGTACGTGCATGTACTTGTGTGCATCGAGTGTGGCGTGCAGGCAGCGGGGTCACCGAGTATGCCAGGGGCCGGGCGTTCAAGCAGATCCCACCAGCAGGCAGGCCTTGACACCCACGCGGCCACGGCGCTCACCCGACGACTTTCACCCGCTGCCGGAGCCCGACGGAGAGGAAAGCGAGCGTCGGTGGAATCTCTCAGCCTGTTCTGTTTGCGTTTTTCTCTCTCTCTTTCTTTCACTCTCCCTCTCTGTCTGTCTGTCTCTCTCTCTCTCTCTCTCTCTCTCTCTCTCTCTCTCTCTCTCTCTGTCTCTCTCTCTCTCTCTCTCTCTCTCTCTCTCTCTCTCTCCCTCTCCCTCTCCCTCTCCCTCTCCCTCTCCCTCTCCCTCTCCCTCTCCCTCTCCCTCTCCCTCTCTCTCATTTATCTGCTTTATGTGGCATTCGGCTTTAGATTTACAATCGGCAGGGACCTGAATAAATGTAGTCATACGAATTTAATTGCAATTAGGGAACGTAAACTATATATTTTTTTAAACACTTCCGTTTAATAACTTACTCCCGATAAATGTATGCAAAAAAGGTCGAAGAAGCTGCTTATCTCCAGATGCATTAGATTAATTCAGTTTAATGTAATTACTTAGAGTACTCACAAGTTCCCTTTTAAAAAGTTAGAGCATGTGACAATATAACACTTGCGGTGGTCACGAGCTGTTACTCCCTTTTCTTTCTTTTTTGAGTAAACGTAAAGAATGTACAAAATTTGTTTTTTTCTTGTGTGTGCGTGTGTTTGTTTGTGTTTGTGTGTGTGTGTGTGTGTGTGTGTGTGTGTGTGTGTGTGTGTCTGCTTTTGTGTGTGTGTGTGTGTGTCTCCTTTTGTGTGTGTGTGTGTGTGTGTGTCTGATTGTGTGTGTGTGTGTGTGTGTGTCCTTTAGTGTGTGTGTGTTTAGTTCTATTTTTGATCACAGTACACTTTGAGCCCTGTTCCACACACACACACACACACACACACACACACACACACACACACACACACACACACACACACACACACACAGACACCCCCCCCCCCACACACACACACGCCCACGCCCACGCCCCCGTCCACGTGTCTCCTCCCCGCGGTACGTTGCTCAGCCGAGTGTCTCCCGCCGAAACACGCGCGAGAGACACAGCAACTGGAGATAAAAGGGAATAAATTAATAGATAAATAGACAGGTCCCCAGAAGATGGCGTCGAGTCGTCCCGATGGAAGCGGGTCACGGCTGCTGGGCTTCGAACCGTGGCGCCAAAGGTCGTCCTGTATAATCAATGAACATGGCATGGAAAAGGCCCAGTTCGGGAGAGAGGGAGAGAGAGGGAGAGAGAGAAAAAAAAACAACAGACATATTAGAAAAAGAACAAGGGAGAAAAAATGATAAGGGAAAAAAGGAGGAAAAGGATTTTAAAAATTAAAAAAGGAAAATTATAAAGGGAGAGAGAGGGAGAAAGAGAAAAAAAAGCAGGAAAAAGGAGGAAAATGATAATCGGTAATATGAGAAAAAATAGGAGAAAATTGAGAAAGAAAATGATAAGGGAAAAAAGGAGGAAAATTATTTAAAAAATTAAATAAGAGGAAAATTATAAAGGAAAAAAGAAGGAAAATGATAATCGGTAATATGAGAAAAAAAGAGAGAGAAAATTAGAAAAAATGACGATTAATGAAAAAAAGGAGGAAAAATGATAGATAAGGAAAAAAAGAAAAAGATATTATGAATAAGGAAAAAAAGAAGGGAAAATGATAATCGGTAATATCAGAAAAATAAGTGAGAAAAAATGATAATAAATTCGGTTATATCAGAAAAAAAGAAAAAGGATGAAAAATAACAATTAGATATATAAAAAAAAAATGATAGAAAAGCAAAATGAAAAAAAGAGGAA
>NC_091552.1:809945-825379 GCF_042767895.1 Penaeus vannamei
GGGGTTTCGGGGCTTTTATTGCGCTCGGGGTGTTGCAGGGCCGTTTACAGTGCGAGCTACTGTTTATATGGTGTTAAGGGTGTTAAGGTCATGGTGTTAGATAACAGAGCCTCCGTAGTTATGAATAGCCACGGTGTAGGTCCTAGTCAAAATAATCACCATCATTATCCCCACCAATATTATCCTCACCACCATTATCTCCACCAATATTATCCTCACCAACATTATCCTCAGCACCATTATCCCCACCAATATTATCCTCACCACCAATATTATCCTCACCACCAATTTTATCCTCATCACCAATATTATCCTCACCACCAGTATCCCCACCAATATTATCCTCACCACCAATATCCCCATCACTATTATTATTCCTACCAACATTATCCTCACCACCAACATTATCCCCACCACCAATATTATCCCCACCACCATTATCCCCCAAAATTATCCCCACCAAAATTATCCCCACCAATATTATCCCCATTAAATTAAATAAAACGGGACTTCTATGACTAGTATAAACCGCGTGCGTTTGCCACAGTAGATTAATTATGCTGATTGATAACGTAGATAAAAAAAAGTCCCGTCTTATATTATCTAGAACATCCGATGATTAGTAATCGTTAACCGGGGGAGTTATGGGTAGATTTATATTATATACGGTCAACAAAGAGCCATTAAAAGTCGACTGTTTCGTGAGGCAGAAGGTCCGCCTTTTTTCTCCCATTAATTCAGTGGGTTCCTTCCTGGCTTTTTTTTTTTTTTTTTTTTTTTTTTTTGTCTGAGTTGTGCTTGGTGTTGTTATTTGAGGTTGTTATCGTGTCTTTTGTTACCGGTATTGCTATGAGTATGATTCGGGACAGGATTGAACAGGGATTCCGATCATACTGGGAAACGTTATGAATGGAAACGTTTTTTTTTGTTTTGTTTTGTTTTATGCCATGATTTTAAGCCGTTTCTCACCTTTTTTCTATTTTTCTTTGATTTTTTGTTAAATCTCCATTTCCATCGTCATCGGTCTTACCATCGACATCATTATTCCCACCACCAGTATCATCACCACTACCATTATCACCTCCACCATTACCTCACAACCACCATTATACCCACCACAATTCTCCTCACCAACACCATTACCTTCACCACCACCGTAAGCCTCACCACCATTATCATCCGTACCCTCATAATCCCCGGCATCACCATTATCCCCACCAATATCATCACCACCATTATCCTCACCAATATTATCACCACCACCATTATCCCCACCAATATCATCACCACCATTATCCTCGCCAATATTATCACCACCACCATTACCCTCGCCAATATTATCCCCACTACCATTATCCCGACCATCACTATTATCCTCACCATCATTATTGCCACTACCTCTATCACCACCAAATCATCGTATTTTCATGTCCTAACTTTTCCGATATCAAAACCTGCTACGTTTAAATCTCCTTTCGTTGGGCTATTCTCTTCCTATCTGTTTTTTTTTCCATTATTATATTTCATTCTTCCTATCTTCCTGTTTTTTTCCCATTATTATATTTCATTCTTCCTATCTTCCTGTTTTTTTCCCATTATTATATTTCATTCTTCCTATCTTCCTGTTTTTTTCCCATTATTATATTTCATTCTTCCTATCTTCCTGTTTTTTTCCCATTATTATATTTCATTCTTCCTATCTTCCTGTTTCTTCCCATTATTATATTTCATTCTTCCTATCTTCCTGTTTCTTCCCATTATTATATTTCATTCTTCCTATCTTCCTGTTTTTTCCCATTATTATATTTCATTCTTCCTATCTTCCTGTTTCTTCCCATTATTATATTTCATTCTTCCTATCTTCCTGTTTCTTCCCATTATTATATTTCATTCTTCCTATCTTCCTGTTTCTTCCCATTATTATATTTCATTCTTCCTATCTTCCTGTTTTTTTCCCATTATTATATTTCATTCTTCCTATCTTCCTGTTTTTTCCCCATTATTATATTTCATTCTTCCTATCTTCCTGTTTCTTCCCATTATTATATTTCATTCTTCCTATCTTCCTGTTTTTTTCCCATTATTATATTTCATTCTTCCTATCTTCCTGTTTCTTCCCATTATTATATTTCATTCTTCCTATCTTCCTGTTTTTTTTCCCATTATTATATTTCATTCTTCCTATCTTCCTGTTTTTTTTCCCATTATTATATTTCATTCTTCCTATCTTCCTGTTTTTTTCCCATTATTATATTTCATTCTTCCCATCTTCCTGTTTTTTTTCCCATTATTATATTTCATTCTTCCTATCTTCCTGTTTTCTTCCCATTATTATCTTTCATCTCGTTTCTATTATCATCACAACCATTATCACCATGAGGCGCCGCCATTACAGTTTTCGAAATGTTATTATTTATTGCATTTTCACCTCCTATCGCCGGACTTCCTCTTCCCACCTCTTTTATTGTTGGTGTCGCATTTCCACTCGTTCCTGTCATTGCCATTGTCGCCCCCTGTCCGTGCTCCCCCCCTGTCCGTGCTCCCCCCCTGTCCGTGCTCCCCCCCCCCTGCCTTCCTCCCTTCCTCTTGAATTTCTAGCCCCAAACCCCTCCTCTCTCCCTCCCCTTACCCTCCTTCCCTCCTCTCCTCTTCCCCTTGAATTTCTAGCCTCCGCCCCTCCCCTCTCCCTACCCCCTTCCTTCCTCTTGAATTTCTAGCCTCCCAACCCCCTCCCCTCTCCCTACCCCCTCCCCTCCTCTTCCCCTTGAATTTCTAGCCTCCTTACCCTACCCCTTCCCTCCCTCCCTTCCTCTTGAATTTCTAGCCTCCCTTACCCTACCCCTTCCCCCCTCCCTTCCCCTTGAATTTCTAGCCTCCCAACCCCTCCCCCTCTCCCAATACCCCCCCCCCCCTCTCCCTGCCGGCTTGCGTAGTCCCTCCCACCTCATCACGGCCCATTCACCAGCTCCCCACGCCCCCCCCCCTCCCCGAACCCCACAGCCTCCCACATCCTCCTCCCCTAGGACCCCACAGCCCCACAGGAACCCCCCACCCCACAGCCTCCCACGGCCCTCCCACAGCCCCCCCTCCAGGACCCCACAGGCAGGCACGGGCGGCCGGCAAGAAAGTACGGGTGGGCGTGGAAGAATCCGCCCGAATAACCGCGTTCCCCCACAATGGGCGGCCGGTTGATCACGGTTTCGCCAGAGGTGGGGGGGGGGGGTCACGTCCGAAAAGGCTCTCGCTCTCTCTCTCGCTTTCTCTCGCTTTCGTCTTCTCTCTCTCTTGTTTTTCGTTCTTTCTCTCTTTGTCTTTCTTTCATTTTTTCTTTTTATTCTTTTTTCGCTTTCATTTTTTTCTTTCTCTCTCGCTCTCTCTTGCTTTCTCTCTCTCTCTCTTTCTGTCTGTCTGTCTGTCTGTCTGTCTGTCTGTCTGTCTCTCTCTCTCTCTCTCTCTCTCTCTCTCTCTCTCTCTCTCTCTCTCTCTCTCTTGTCTCTTCTCTCTCTCCCTCTCTCTCTCTCTCTCTTTCTTTCTCTCTCTCTCTCTCTCTCTCTCTCTCTCTCTCTCTCTCTCTCTCTCACTCTCTCCCACTCCCTCGCCTTCTCCCCTCTCTCACTCTCTCTCTCTCTCTCTCTCTCTCTCTCTCTCTCCTCCTCCCTCCCCCTCTCTCTCTCCCTCTCCCCCTCTCTCCCCCTCTCTCTCTCTCTCTCTCTCTCTCTCTCTCTCTCTCTCTCTCTCTCTCTCTCTCTCTCTCTCTCTCTCTCTCTCTCTCTCTCTCTCTCTCTCTCTAACCTCCGTGTTTCCGCATAATCCTTCACCCATCAAAGGACACCGAGTCAAGTAAGGGACGAGTAAATCACAGGTTATGGCAACCTGCTCTTATTAGATCAACTCCTGACGAAACCTTAAAAAAAAAAAAAGGAAAAAAAAAAGGAAAAAATAGATGGTCGAGTTCACGAAATTATATGAAAAAAAGGAAAAAAAATAAGATGGTCGAGTTCACAAAATCATATGAAAAAAGAAAAAAAAGGAAGAAATAGATGGTCGAGTTCACAAAATCTTTAAAAAAAGAAAAAAAGGAAAAAATAAGAAAAAAAAGGGAAAAAATAAGATGGCCGAGTTCACGAAATCTAAAAAAAAAAGAGAAAAAAAAGAAAAAAAAAGAAAAAAAAGGAAAAACTAAGATGGCCGAGTTCACGAAATCTTAAAAAAAAGAAAAAAAAAATAAGAAAAAAAAAGAAAAAAAGGAAAAATAAGATGGCCCGAGTTCACAAAATCATAAAAAAAGAAAAAAAAAAGAAAAAAAAAGAAAAAAAAAAAAAAAACTAAGATGGTCGAGTTCACAAAATGATATGCCTTTGTTTCCAGACCGGAGCCGCTTTAGCTTTAATGAGCCTCTTCGGGCAACGGGACGCATTTCCGAACCGAGATTGACGGTCACGCAAAACCCGACGCGGGAGGGTGTACTCGGGTCGGTTCCTGCCGCTGGCGATCTGGGAGTCCCTCTCGGTCGTCCCTCTCTATCTTCTCTCTTCTCTCCTCTAATCCTATTCTTCTATTTCCTTTCCTTCGTTTTCGTCTCTTGTTCTTCTCTTCTGCTTACTCTATCCTTCTCTCGTCCTTCATTTCTTCTTGCTATGTACCTTATCTCTTCTTTTTAAGATGGCCGAGTTCACGAAATCTTAAAAAAAAGGAAAAAAATAAGAAAAAAAAAAGAAAAAAAAGGAAAAAAATAAGATGGCCGAGTTCACGAAATCTAAAAAAAAAGAAAAAAAATAAGAAAAAAAAAGAAAAAAAAGGAAAAAAATAAGATGGCCGAGTTCACGAAATCTTAAAAAAAAAGAAAAAAATAAGAAAAAATAAGAAAAAAAAGGAAAAAATAAGATGGCCGAGTTCACGAAATCTTAAAAAAAAAAGAAAAAAAAAGAAAAAAAAAAGAAAAAAGATGGCCGAGTTCACGAAATCTTAAAAAAAAGAAAAAAAGAAAAAAAAGGAAAAAACTAAGATAAGGTCGAGTTCACGAAATCTTAAAAAAAAGAAAAAGAAAAAAAGAAAAAAAAAGGAAAAACTAAGATGGTCGAGTTCACGAAATCTTAAAAAAAAGAAAAAAAAAAAAGAAAAAAAAGGAAAAACTAAGATGGTCGAGTTTACAAAATGATATGCCTTTGTTTCCGGACCGGAGCCGCTTTAGCTTTAATGAGCCTCTTCGGGCAACGGGACGCATTTCCGATCCGAGATTGACGGTCACGCAAAACCCGACGCGGGAGGGTGTACTCGGGTCGGTTCCTGCCGCTGGCGATCTGGGAGTCCCTCTCGGTCGTCCCTCTCTCTCTTCTCTCTTCTCTTCTCTAATCCTATTCTTCTATTTCCTTTCCTTCGTTTTCGTCTCATAGTCTTCTCTTCTGCTTACTCTATCCTTCTCTTCTCCTTCATTTCTTCTTCATATGTACCTTATCTATTCTTTTTAAGATGGCCGAGTTCACGAAATCTTAATAAAAAAGAAAAAAAATAAGAAAAAAAAGAAAAAAAGGAAAAAAATAAGATGGTCGAGTTCACAAAATCATAAGAAAAAAAGAAAAAAAAGGAAAAAAATAAGATGGCCGAGTTCACGAAATCTTTAAAAAAAGGAAAAAAAAAAGAAAAAAAAGAAAAAAAACTAAGATGGTCGAGTTCACAAAATGATATGCCTTTGTTTCCGGACCGGAGCCGCTTTAGCTTTAATGAGCCTCTTCGGGCAACGGGACGCATTTCCGAACCGAGATTGACGGCCACGCAAAACCCGACGCGGGAGGGTGTCCTCGGGTCGGTTCCTGCCGCTGGCGATCTGGGAGTCCCTCTCGGTCGTCCCTCTCTCTCTCTTTCTCTTCTCTCTTCTCTCCTCTAATCCTATTCTTCTATTTCCTTTCCTTCGCTTTCGTCTCTTGTTCTTCTCTTCTGCTTACTCTATCCTTCTCTTCTCCTTCATTTCTTCTTCCTATGTACCTTATCTATTCTTTTTAAGATGGCCGAGTTCACGAAATCTTAAAAAAAAAAGAAAAAAAAAATAAGAAAAAAAAAGAAAAAAAAGGAAAAAATAAGATGGTCGAGTTCACGAAATCTTAAAAAAAAGAAAAAAAAATAAGAAAAAAGAAAAAAAAGGAAAAAAATAAGATGGCCGAGTTCACGAAATCTTTAAAAAAAGAAAAAAAAATAAGAAAAAAAAAAAGAAAACAAAGGAAAAAATAAGATGGTCGAGTTCACGAAATTTAAAAAAAAGAAAAAAAATAAGAAAAAAAAAGAAAAAAAAGGAAAAAATAAGATGGCCGAGTTCACGAAATCTTAAAAAAAAAAATAAAAAAAAAAGAAAAAAAGGAAAAAATAAGATGGTCGAGTTCACGAAATCTTAAAAAAAAGAAAAAAAAAAGAACAAAAAGGAAAAAAATAAGATGGCCGAGTTCACGAAATCTTAAAAAAAGAAAAAAAAAAGAAAAAAAAGGAAAAAAATAAGATGGCCGAGTTCACGAAATCTTAAAAAAACGAAAAAAAAAAAAAAAAAGGAAAAAAATAAGATGGCCGAGTTCACGAAATCTTAAAAAAAAGAAAAAAAAAGAAAAAAAAGGAAAAAATAAGATGGCCGAGTTCACGAAATCTTAAAAAAAAAAGAAAAAAAAAAGAAAAAAAAGGAAAAATAAGATGGCCGAGTTCACAAAATCATAAAAAAAGGACAAAAAAATAAGAAAATAAAAGAAAAAAAAGGAAAAAAATAAGATGCCGAGTTCACGAAATCTTAAAAAAAAAAAAAAAAAAAAAAAAAAAAATAAGATGGTCGAGTTCACAAAATCATTAAAAAAAGAAAAAAAAGAAAAAATAAGAAAAAAAAGAAAAAAAAAAACTAAGATGGCCGAGTTCACAAAATGATATGCCTTTGTTTCCGGACCGGAGCCGCTTTAGCTTTAATGAGCCTCTTCGGGCAACGGGACGCATTTCCGAACCGAGATTGACGGTCACGCAAAACCCGACGCGGGAGGGCGTACTCGGGTCGGTTCCTGCCGCTGGCGATCTGGGAGTCCCTCTCGGTCGTCCCTCTCTCTCTCTCTCTTCTCTTCTCTAATCCTATTCTTCTATTTCCTTTCCTTCGTTTTCGTTTCATAGTCTTCTCTTCTGCTTACTCTATCCTTCTCTTCTCCTTCATTTCTTCTTCCTATGTACCTTATCTATTCTTTTTAAGATGGCCGAGTTCACGAAATCTTAAAAAAAAAAAGAAAAAAATAAGAAAAAAAAAAGAAAAAAAAGGAAAAAATAAGATGGTCGAGTTCACGAAATCTTAAAAAAAAAGAAAAAAAATAAGAAAAAAAAAGAAAAAAAAGAAAAAAATAAGATGGTCGAGTTCACGAAATCTTAAAAAAAAGAAAAAAAAAGAAAAAAAAGAAAAAAATAAGATGGTCGAGTTCACGAAATCTTAAAAAAAAAAAAAAAAAAAAAGAAAAAAAAAGAAAAAAAAAAGGAAAAAAATAAGATGGCCGAGTTCACGAAATCTTAAAAAAAGGAAAAAAAATAAGAAAAAAAAGGAAAAAAATAAGAAAAAAAAAGAAAAAAAAGGAAAAAATAAGATGGCCGAGTTCACAAAATCTTAAAAAAGAAAAAAAAGAAAAAAAAGAAAAAAAAGGAAAAACTAAGATGGTCGAGTTCACGAAATCTTAAAAAAAAGAAAAAAAAAAAGAAAAAAAGAAAAAAAAAAAAAGATGGTCGAGTTCACAAAATGATATGCCTTTGTTTCCGGACCGGAGCCGCTTTAGCTTTAATGAGCCTCTTCGGGCAACGGGACGCATTTCCGATCCGAGATTGACGACCACGCAAAACCCGACGCGGGAGGGCGTACTCGGGTCGGTTCCTGCCGCTGGCGATCTGGGAGTCCCTCTCGGTCGTCCCTCTCTCTCTCTCTCTTCTCTTCTCTAATCCTATTCTTCTATTTCCTTTCCTTCGTTTTCGTTTCATAGTCTTCTCTTCTGCTTACTCTATCCTTCTCTTCTCCTTCATTTCTTCTTCCTATGTACCTTATCTATTCTTTTTAAGATGGCCGAGTTCACGAAATCTTAAAAAAAAAAAGAAAAAAATAAGAAAAAAAAAGAAAAAAAAGGAAAAAATAAGATGGTCGAGTTCACGAAATCTTAAAAAAAAAGAAAAAAAATAAGAAAAAAAAGAAAAAAAAGAAAAAAATAAGATGGCAGAGTTCACGAAATCTTAAAAAAAAAGAAAAAAAAAGAAAAAAAAAGAAAAAAATAAGATGGTCGAGTTCACGAAATCTTAAAAAAAAGAAAAAAAAAGAAAAAAAAGAAAAAATAAGATGGTCGAGTTCACGAAATCTTAAAAAAAAGAAAAAAAAAAGAAAAAAAGAAAAAAAAAAAAAGATGGTCGAGTTCACAAAATGATATGCCTTTGTTTCCGGACCGGAGCCGCTTTAGCTTTAATGAGCCTCTTCGGGCAACGGGACGCATTTCCGAACCGAGATTGACGGCCACGCAAAACCCGACGCGGGAGGGCGTACTCGGGTCGGTTCCTGCCGCTGGCGATCTGGGAGTCCCTCTCGGTCGCCCCTCTCTCTCTTCTCTCCTCTAATCCTATTCTTCTATTTCCTTTCCTTCGTTTTCGTCTCTTGTTCTTCTTCTCTTCTGCTTACTCTATCCTTCTCTTCTCCTTCATTTCTTCTTCCTATGTACCTTATCTATTCTTTTTAAGATGGCCGAGTTCACGAAATCTTAGAAAAAAGAAAAAAAAAAGAAAAAAAAAGAAAAAAAAGGAAAAAATAAGATGGTCGAGTTCACGAAATCTTAAAAAAAAGAAAAAAAAAAGAAAAAAAAGAAAAAAAAATAAGATGGCCGAGTTCACGAAATCTTAAAAAAAAGAAAAAAAATAAGAAAAAAAAGAAAAAAAAGGAAAAAATAAGATGGCCGAGTTCACAAAATCATAAAAAAAGGAAAAAAATAAGAAAAAAAAAGAAAAAAAAAGGAAAAACTAAGATGGTCGAGTTCACAAAATCATATGCCTTTGTTTCCGGACCGGAGCCGCTTTAGGTTTAATGAGCCTCTTCGGGCAACGGGACGCATTTCCGAACCGAGATTGACGGTCACGCAAAACCCGACGCGGGAGGGTGTCCTCGGGTCGGTTCCTGCCGCTGGCGATCTGGGAGTCCCTCTCGGTCGTCCCTCTCTCTCTCTCTTCTTCTCTCCTCTAATCCTATTCTTCTATTTCCTTTCCTTCGTTTTCGTTTCATAGTCTTCTCTTCTGCTTACTCTATCCTTCTCTTTTCAATCCTCTCTTCTTGCTATGTACCTTATCTCTTCTTTTCCTCATTCGCTAAAGATCCCTTTTTTCGTCTTCCACATACCTCTTCTCCTTTTATCTCCCTTCTCCTCCCATCACATCTCCCTTCTCCCTTCCTCCCACCATCTCCTTTCTCCCTTCCTCCCCCCTCCATTCCACATCCCTCATCCCCCCCTTTACACCCCACCCACACCCTTTACCCCCCCCCCTTCCCCTCCCCGTCTTCCACCCCCAACGCACACAGGGCCCTGAGGAGGTGTTCCTTCGGCAGCGACCTTCTCTCGGAAACCGGATTCCAGCTCCAAGTCTTAGGTTTCGGGAGCTCAAGTTCGCGCAGCCGGTAATCAGCTTCACCTGCGTCCTGAAGAGAGGGAGAGGGAGAGAGGGAGAGGGAGAGGAGGAGAGGGAGGGAGAGGGAGAGGGAGTGGGAGTGGGAGTGGGAGTGGGAGTGGGAGTAGGAGAGGGAGAGGGAGTGGGAGTGGGAGGGAGGGAGAGAGAGGGAGAGGGAGGGAGGGAGAGAGAGGGAGAGGGAGGGAGGGAGAGAGAGGGAGAGGGAGAGGGAGGGAGAGAGAGGGAGTGGGAGTGGGAGAGGGAGAGAGAGAGAGAGAAGAGTCAAGAGTCAAGAGAGAGAGAGGCTGACGACGGAAGGCACTTTTCATCCCTCCAACCTTGTGCCCATTTCACGGGATCCGTTTGGCGACGAGGCTCACCGACCGTTCCCCGCGTGTTACTACGGCCGTCCGAGTTATCTTGGCCATCGATCATTCAGAATGCCCTCCAATCCCACCATTACACGCCTGGGCCATTAACTGCAAAAAAGTCCAGGCGTTTATTACCCGCGGAGCCCCGTCGGTGAGCGCCAGTGGGTCGTCCCTCGCCGCTCGCGCCGCCAAGCACCGAAAGGGAGAGACAAACACGGAAGAATTAAGGGAAGACGCGACCGGCCCCAAATTGCCTTGTATGAGTAGACCCTCGATTCCATCAGCGGAGTATTGGCTCCGGAAGATAAGAATCAGCCCTGATGACCCCCCGACCTTTGACCGGCCAAATGACCTGACCGTGGCTGGCCGTACAGAGAGCGCGGACGGAATGGCCGGTGCTAAAAGGTGTCGTTCGGCGCCGCGCTCGTCTCGGCCGCAATAAGGCGACCGTAAGACGATTGCTGCCCCGGTCGGCCGCGGCGCCGCCCCCCTCGTGCCGGCCCTCCCGACGTCCCTCATCTACCTAGATTATTCCGAATATTTACATAGAAAAGCGATAGGGATAACATATCTGCCCTCGCGTCGAGAGCCGGGGAGGAGGGGCGGGGCGGGGAGAGGGGAGGAGGGAGAGGAGGTGGGGAGGAGGGGCGGGGCGGGGGGAGGGGAGGGAGGGAGGAGAGGGTGGGGGGAGGGGATGGCGAGGCTGGGAAGAAGAGGGGAGGAGGGAGAGAAGGGAGAGCGGAGGGAAAGGCAGAGGAGGAGGGAGAGGGAGAAGAGGTATGGGAGAGGAGGGGAGAGGCAGGAAAGGAGGTGGGAGGAGGAAGAGGAAGAGGAAGCGGGAGAAGGGTTGCTAGGAAGGAAAGGAGAGGAGGGAGAGGAAGGAGGAAAAGGAATAGTACACAGGGGAAGTAGGAGAGGCTGGGGAGGAGCCAGGAGAAGGAAGAAAGAGAGGAGGCAAGAGAAGGGGAGAGAGATGCCAGGAAGGAGACTGGAAAAGGAGGAAGAGAGGGAGAGAAGAGAAGAAGGAAATTAGAAGGGAAGCAAGAAGCTAGAAGGAAAAGAGAAAAGAGAGACAGAAAGAAATGTGTAACTAGAAGCAGAAGAGAGAAGGAGGGTGGGAAGGACAACGCAGAGGAAAATAACGAAAAGAGAACAGGGAGAGACGGTTGAGTAAGAGATTGGTGAATGAAACGTAATCGATCAAGAGAAAACATAGAGGAATGGATGATTAGAAGGATTAAGAACGGACGTAGAAAATGGAAGATTAAAAGGGATCAATAAATAGAAGGCAAAGAATAATGGAAGATTAGAAAGAATCGATAAAGAGAAGACATAGAGGAATGGAAGATTAGACGGAATCGATAAAGAGAAGAATGGGAGAATAATAGATTTCGATAAAGTAAAGGCATGGAAGAATATGCAACTGTAAAAGATTTAAACAGAGAGACGAAGAGAAAAAGAGGGAGAGAGAGAGAGAGAAGGGGGGAGGGAGAGGGAGAGGGAGAGGGAGAGGGAGAGGGAGAGGGAGAGGGAGAGGGAGAGGGAGAGGGAGAGGAGAGGGAGAGGGAGAGAGAGAGAGAGAGAGAGAGAGAGAGACAGACAGAGAGAGAGAGAGAGACAGACAGAGAGAGAGAGAGAGAGAGACAGAGAGAGAGAGACAGAGAGAAAGAGAAAGAGAGAGAGAGCGAGAGAAAGAGAGAGAGAGCAAGAAAGGGAGAGAGATAGAATAAAAGTATTTAAGAATAAATAGTTCAAAAGATTCGAAAGCAGAGACGACAAGGAGGATGAAAATAATTCGATAAAGGAAAGGCATGGAAGAATAGACAATTAAAGGGATTCTATAAAGAGAAGACATAGGAAAATTAACGACTAGAGAAGATGCTAAAAAAATAGAAAGCGAAAAAGAATCAGAAAGAAAAGAAACGAAAAGAAAAGAAGGAAATGGAGGAGAGCTAAAAAGAAAGAAAGAAAAAAAAGGTAAAGATAATGGAATAAATTTGGAACAGCTGATATAAAAAGATAAAGGGTAAGGCACATTCTTTATGCAAGTAATCTAAGGAAATGCGTGATAAAAAGTAATAAGCGAGGGAGAGGACGAAGAAAAAAGGAAAAAAACAAAAACAAAATAAAAAAACAAGGGGTTTAAAAGAAGGGGAATTAAAGAATAAAATGAAAGGGGAGAGAGAGAAAAAAAAGATAAAAGAGGGGAACAGAAGGCTATAATTAAACAGTATGATAATGAAAAAAATTAAAGAATGAAAAAATAAGAGTAAAAGGATAAAAGAACAAAAGAATAAGAGAATAAAAGAATGAGAATAAAGGAATAAAAACATATAAATAAACAAATAAGCGAATAAAAGAAAAAGAAAAGAAAAGGATAAGCGAATAAAAGAAAAAGAAAATAAAAGGATAAGCGAATAAGAGAATAAAAGCATAAAAGAATAAGAAAATAAAAGAATAAGCAATTAAAAGAATAAGAAAATAAAAGAATGAAGAGAATAAAAGAATAAGAAAATAAAACAATTAAGAGAATAAAAGAATAAAAAAATAATAGGAATAAGTGAATAAGAAATAAAAGAATAAGAAAATAAAAATAAGCGAATAAGAAATAAAAGAATAAGCGAATAAGAAAGAAAAGAATAAGCGTATATAAGAATAAGAAAATAAAAGAATAAGCGTATATAAGAATAAGAAAATAATGAGAAAAAGCGAATAGAGGAACAACCCAGATAAGAACAGCGCAAAGCAAGACCGCGCGGGCTGCCGGCGGTTCCGAAGCGACTCTCATTATTTAACTACTTTTCCTCCCCCTCCTCCGTGTCCCTTTTGCTTTTATTATCATTATATCATCATCATTATCATTATCATCATCGTCTTCATTGTCTTCATTATCATCGTCTTCATTATCATCATCATCGTCTTCATTATCATCATTATCATTATCATCATCATCTTCATTATCATCATCATCTTCATTATCATCATCATCTTCATTATCATCATCATCATCATTATCATCATCATCATTATCATCATCATCATCATCATCATCATCATCATCATCGTCTTCATTATCATCATCATCATTATCATCATCATCACCATCATTATCATCGTCGTCTTCATCATCATTATCATCATCATCTTCATTATCATCATCATCATCATCATCATCGTCGTCTTCTTCATCATCATCATCATCATCATCATCATCATTATCATCATCATCATTATCATCACCATCATTATCATCATCATCATTATCATCATCATCACCATCATTATCATCGTCGTCTTCATCATCATTATCATCATCATCTTCATTATCATCATCATCATCATCATCATCGTCGTCTTCTTCATCATCATCATCATCATCATCATCATTATCATCATCATCATTATCATCACCATCATTATCATCATCATCGTCTTCATCATCATTATCATCACCATCATCATCATCATCGTCTTCATCATCATTATCATCACCATCATCATCATCATCGTCTTCATCATCATTATCATCACCATCATCATCATCATTATCATCATCATCAAGGTTCTTCGCCGACTCGCTTCTATGGAAGGAAGGTCGAGATTTCGGTTTCAAAAAAGGGGGAGGCGGGAGGTCGCTAGATGAATAGGGAGAGAGAGGGGGGGGTTAGGAAGGGGGGAGAGGGAGGGGGAGTGGGAGGGGGATAGGGAGGAGGAGAGGGAGGGAGGGGAGAGGGAGAGGGAGAGGGAGAGTGGGGGGTGGGAGTAGGAGAGAGAGGGGGAGTGGGAGTGGGAGAGCTAGAGTGAGGGAGGGAGAGGGAAAGGAGAGATGGAGAGAGAGAGTGGTAGAGGGAGAAGGAGAGAAAGGGGGAGAGGGAAAGGAGAGGGAGAGAGAGAAGGAGAAGGAGAGGGAGTGGAAGAACGAGTGAGAGAGGGAGAGGAAGAGGGAGAAGGAGAGAAAGGGGGAGAGGGAAAGAGAGAAGGAGAAGGAGAGGGAGTGGAAGAACGAGAGAGAGAGAGAGGAGAGGAAGAGGAGTGGGAGAGGGGGAGAGGGAGAAGGAGAGAAGGGGGAGAGGGAGAGAGAATGGAAGGAGATAGAGAGAGGGGGGGGGAGAGTCAAGAGAAAAAAGGTAACGGAATATTAAACACAAACAAGTGAAGTAATTTTAAGAAAAAATAGATTGAAAAACTGATGAACGAAAATTGTAAATAAGATGAAATAACGATAAAGAAGATAGAGAAAGAAACTAATGATATGAGGGAAAACGAAGGGATATAATCAAGTGAAGAAGAAGAAAAAGGAAAAAGAAACAAAAAGGAGATAAACATAAAACCAGAGGGTAGAGAGAAGGAAAGGAGAAGAGAGAGCTAACCTAACTTATCCTAACCCTGATCTAACCTTTTCTAGCCCTAGCTTATCCCTAAGCTAACTCTTTTATAACTGATTCTAGCCTAACTTTGGCCAAATCTAAATTATCCTAACCTAACCCTAATCCTAGTCTTGCCTTTCCTTATCTTACCTTACCTTGTTACCTCACTTTACCTTACGTTAATAACAACTAGGTAGAGAGGTAGGAGATGCACAGCTTTCTCTTTATTTCTTTCTTCCTCTCTTTCTTTCTTTCTTTCTTTCTTTCTTTCTTTCTTTCTTTCTCTCTCTCTCTCTCTCTCTCTATCTATCTCTATCTGTATCTCTATCTCTATCTCTATCTCTCTCTCTCTCTCTCTCTCTCTCTCTCTCTCTCTCTCTCTCTCTCTCTCTCTCTCTCTCGTTATTATTGTTATTAAAGTTCTTGCGGTTAAATGCGGTTATTACCATTAATGGTATTATGATAATAAATTATCGTTATATTAGTGCTATTATTGTTATTATCATTACTATGAATACCATTGTTTTTATTATCATTACTATTAATACCATTATGATTATAGCAAGTAGCAATATAATTACCATTGTCATTACCATCATTATCCTCAGCTTTAACATCATCAATACTATTCATTCATATAATTTATTTATCTATTTTATGGGAAGATTAGAAAACCAAACAGGATTGGAAGGATGGAAGGATGTAAGGGATAGGACACAATTGCAAGCGTGGCACAGTGCCATTGTAAAGGGCCAAGTGTAAGGGACCGTGGCACCATACCCCCCCCCACACACACAAAAAAAAAATAATGATAATGAAAATATTTAAAAAATAAGATAATAATGATAATAAAGAAAATAAAAAAGAAAATAATAATGACAATAAAGAAAAGATTAAAAAAAGAAAATAATAATAATAATAGAGAAAAAAAATTATAATAATAATGATAATAAAGAAAAGATTTTTATGATAATAATAAAATGAATAGATTAAGGAGAAAGAATGGACGAGAAGATTGGTTGCAGGGAAAGGAGATGACGGAATAAGGTAGAATAAATGATAGAAG
>NC_091552.1:848379-853379 GCF_042767895.1 Penaeus vannamei
GGGAGGGTGAGGGAGGACGGGAGGATGAGGGAGGGAGTGAGGGAGTGAGGACTCAAGGATGAGGGAGGGTGAGGGAGGGAGTGAGGGAGTGAGGACGCAAGGATGAGGGAGGGTGAGGGAGGGAGTGAGGGAGTGAGGACGCAAGGGTGAGGGAGGGAGGGAGTGAGGACGGGAGGGTGAGGGAGGGAGGGAGGGAGTGAGGACGGGAGGGTGAGGGAGGGAGGGAGTGAGGACGGGGAGGGTGAGGGAGTGAGGGAGTGAGGACTCAAGGATGAGGGAGGGTGAGGGAGGGAGTGAGGGAGTGAGGACGCAAGGATGAGGGAGGGTGAGGGAGGGAGTGAGGGAGTGAGGACGCAAGGGTGAGGCAGTGAGGGAGTGAGGACGCAAGGATGAGGCAGTGAGGGAGTGAGGATGCAAGGGTGAGGGAGGGAGGGAGTGAGGACGGGAGGGTGAGGGAGGGAGGGCGGAAGGGTGAAGCGACTGGTGCGACACCTGTGTGGCTTAATTGAGGTGTTTATTTTCTGTTTATTTTTGAAGTATCTCTAAGAGAATTATTGCTTGTCTGAGGTGATTATTGAAGCTTTTTAAATATAACATTGATGTTTGTTTGTCTGTTTTTTTTGTTTATTTTGGAAGTTTCTAGCACGAAGGAGCTTGGAGGAGGAATGCTTCTTGCAACACCTTGCCTGTTTATCTTTTGTTTCCTGTGTCCAGAAAAAAATGTCATACCAAAAGAATGAAAATCCTCATGGAATTACCTTCCCGTGATGTGTTATTTATTTGGGAAGTTTCTAGACAAAGATAAAAAGGAATAAAGGAAAACAGATAAAACAGAATCTTCGCCAACAGAAGCGGCGACGTTTCGTAAGCGTTCGGCGAGTGAAAGCGACGCGGGGCGAGAGCGTCGTGGCGAGCTGGAGCCGTGTATTGGGGTCATTTATTAGAGGTCTTTGCAAACAGAAAATAAAACGTTCGTGGTGGCAGATATTCTCCCCCCACCTCCCCCCCTCTCCCCTGGGTATTACATAGTGCCGGATGATTGCCGCGGACGCAAGGGGGGGGGGGATAGTGAGCGCGCGTCGCTTCCGTACGACTCGGATGAAGCCGCGATCGTCGTCCTGTTGGTCGCGAGCCCGCCTTGGCCTTCGAGGAAACACCTGGGCGTTAGATGAAGCCGCCCGCCCGCCCGCCCGCCCGCCCGCCCGCCGCCGCCGCCGCCCGTTGCTGCTCGCTCCCGTACGCATCGGCGAGAATGAAGGCGTATTATCGGTGGTGCTGATGCGAGCGAGCTTGCCTCAGCGCCGAGCGAGTGGCGGCGGGGCGAGGGAGAAAGGGGGGTGGGGGAGGGGGAGGGGGATGGGTGGGAAGGAGGGAATGGGGAGGAGTGGTGGGCGAGAGAGATGGGCGGCGGGGTGGGTGTGGGGGAGGGAGGGAGGAGGGCGGGTGAGAGAAGGGGGAGGGGGTGGGTAAGGGAGAAGAGGGAGAGGCAGGAGGGAGAGGGGCGGGCGAGACAGGGTGGCTAGAGGGCGGGTAAGGGAGGAGGGGGAGGGGGCGGTTGGAGGAGAAGGGGGAGGGGGGCCGAGGCATCCCCCAGCAGCCGACAAGATCGCACCTTTGAGACGTTGCCACGACTCCCGACCGCCGCGCCGTCGTTCTTCTGAAAACCCTCGGCCGAGACTCCGATCGTTCCCCTCGACGAAAAAAAGTTCACTCGGGGGGCCTCGGCTGGCTTAGCGAACCCACCTCCGGCTCGTCCCAGGTGCGGATATTCCCCGTCGGGAGATCGCGCCGCACCACTTTCTCTTTCCTGGTTCCGCTGAGTCCTCCCCGGCCGCCCGCGTGTCACACCGGGAAGTCGTTATCACTCATTCCTCAGGTGAGTTTCCTGCTGTTTGGGAAGCCCCGGGAGAGGTGTTGGTGGGGGGGGAGGGAGGGAGTGGGGGAGTAGGTTTGTGTGAGAGGGAGAGGGAGATAGGGAGGGAGGGAAGGAGAGAGGGAGAGGTAAAGGGAGGGAAGGAGAGGGGGAGAGAAGGAGGAGAGGTAGAGAGGGGGAGGGAAGGAGAAGGAGAGGCAGAGAGGGGAGGGAAGGAGAAGGAGAGGCAGAGAGGGGGAGGGAAGGAGAAGGAGAGGTATAAAGGGAGGGAGAGGTAGAGAGAGAGAGAGAAGGAGAAAGCGAGAGAGCGAGACTGAAGGAGAGAGTGGGAAAGTGAGAGCGAGGGACCACCAACCAGACCGCCGCTCGCGAGGAAGACGAGGCGCTGCGAGTCCCTGACGAGTCCCAGGCGCTGTGTCCGCGGCAGCAGGAGGCACAGAAGGCGCTCGTCGGGGACCTCCCTCCTCAGCTCGCATAGGCCGAAGGAGGGGCGTCGGGAGTCCAGTTACCCGACGGGATTCATACATGCATGTACGTTTCTAATGTCCAGCCGTGTGCGCAATAAGCAGCGGCCGTTCACCTTAAGCTTATCGATATGCCAGGCAGTTAAGTAATGTTATTAACATACGCCTCTCATACACAGCGGTAAAGATAAAAAAATCAGTAAGTATTGTGAATAAATAAACACTGTGAATAAACTTTCTCCGTTTCGTTTATTTAGTTGTAATAAGAGGAGTGAATGGTCGCAGTAGTGTGTATAATGATTTATTCGTATTACTCCGGTCTATAAACTTTGACAAGTCACTGGGGATTTTTTTTTATTTCTTTTATGTTTATATTACAGCTTTGACAAGTTACTGGGGATTTTTATATTTTTATATTATAGCTTTGAGAAGTCACTGGGGATATATATATATATTTTTATATCACAATAGCGGTGATTTGTATCTATCTCTGCGCGACATTTTGCCGACTCGCGAAGAAAGAACAAACCGGCGGATTGATGTATCTGCGCCATAATTTATCAGCGCGCGGCGGGGCCTTGACGGCTGTATTAATATCGCCGGTATGATATTCAATTTAGCGGCGACGGAGGGCCAATTTACCCCCGGGACCTTTCTGCATTAATTGGAGTTTCCGATCGCACGTGCCGAGGGGGGGGGGGGGTCTGGGTGCGGCAGGTGTCGAGCCACGGCGCCGCGGCAGAGAGAAAGCTGCGGGGGGAGGGGAGGGAGAAGAGGGGGAGGAGGGGGAGAAGGGGGGGGGGCAGGAGGGTTGACGCGGATGGGGTACGGGCGCGGGCGTGAGGGCGGGAAGGGGGATTTTTGTGGAGGAGGGGGGGGTGATTTGAGGAGGATGGGAGAGGAAGGAAGAAAGGAGGAGAGGAGAGGAAGTAGGGAGGAAGGGAAGGAATGAGGGAGGGAAGGGAGGAAGGGTGTGGGATAGGGTTAGAGAAAAGGAAGAAGGGGAGAGGAGGAGAAGGAGGAGGGAGGGATGGGGGGAGAGAAGACGAGGAAGAGAAAGGAAAGGAATGTGAGATAAAGAGACAGGAGGAAAGAGAAAGAGAGAGAGAGAGAGAGAGAGAGAGAGAGAGAGAGAGAGAGAGAGAGAGAGAGAGAGAGAGAGAGAGAGAGAGAGAGAGAGAGAGAGAATGAGAGAGAGAGAGAGAGAGACTGATTGTCCCCTGACCAATCCATACTCGTTAATGCACACGGATCTGTGAAGCAAGGCCGCCCGTGATGGATGGCGGAGAACACGCCCACTTGGGTATTTGGAAACGATTTGGGATGTAATCGATGAATCTGTGCCAGTGTGCAGGTAATGAATATGGCTGCATGTGAAAGTGCGTGTGGAAATGTGGGCGTGTCGGTTCGCTTAGGCTGCAAACAGACTGCCACGATTCCGCACACATGTACACGCGCATACAGGTAAATACACGTACACACAAACACAAACAAACACAAGAGAGAGAGAGAGAGGGAGGGGGGGAGGGAGGGAGGAAGGAAGGAAGAAAGGAGGCTGTGGAGAGATGTTAGGGGAGGAAGGATGGAGCAAGGGACAGAAAAAGGGGGGGAGAGAGAGAGCGAGAGAGAGAGCGAGAGAGAGCAAGAGAGAGAGCGAGAGAGAGAGAGAGAGAGAAAGAGAGAAAGAAAGAGCGAGAGCGAGAGAGAGAGCGAGAGAGAGCGAAAGAGAGCGAGAGCGAGAATGAACATTCCCCGGAATATTCCCCAAAGTGGATCTTCACGTCTCTTCATTGACAGTTCTTCATATGCTAATCTCGACTCGCAGTGTTTGGCCGAAGTTTGCGAGAGCTGTTCCTCGGGCTCCGGTGGCGGTGGCGGCGGCGGCGGCGGCGGTGGCGGTGGCGGTGGCGGCGGCGGCGGCCTGTCACTCCGACCTTCCCCTTCGCGATTTTGTACAGTCGTTTCAAGTTCCCATTTCAGTACATTAGTATGGACCCATTACAAGTCGTAAAAGGTCGTAAACTTGGGTCGTAACTTATGGCTTACTACGGCGCGGTGCCGTCGCTCGCTGCGCCAAAATGCGTGATCGGAGGGGGAGGGAGGGAGGGAGGGGAGGAGGGAGGGGGTGGGGGGTTGAGCCCTAAGGTGGAAAGGGGGGAGGGGTAGAGAGGGGGAGGTGGAGGAAGAGGAAGAAAAGAGGGAGAAGGAGGAGAAGGAGAAGGAGAAAGGAAAATAAAAGGAGAAGGTGAAGGAGAAGATGAAAAAGTGGAAAAGGGAAAAAGAAGGAAAAGGAAAATATGAAGAAGAAGGAAAAGGAAAAGAGAAGGAGAAAGTAAGAAGGAAAAGTTGGAAAAAGAAGGAAAAGGAAAATATGAAGAAGGAAAAGGAAAAGAGAAGGAGAAAGTAAAGGAAAAGGAAAAAGAAAAAATGATAAGGAAAATTACCATAACAAGAAAAAGAAAAAGGAAGTGAAGAAGGGGAAAGGAAAGGAGACGAAAAAAAGAGGAAGGTGCAGTAGCAGGAGTAGGAGCAGGAGAGAAAGAAAGAGAGGAAGAGGGAAATCAACGTGAAAGCCTGTTTGTGACTCTGGCGCTGAAAGTGATTAACGTGCAGCTACCGGCTTGGGAGTGGGCTGCCTTCAGAGACGAGCCGGAGGTGTGGGA
>NC_091552.1:860879-863379 GCF_042767895.1 Penaeus vannamei
GAACAAAAGTTAAAGATAAAAGTAGGAGAAAAAAAAGGAAAAGTTTAAAGTAAAAAAAAAAAAGAAATGGGAGTAAACAAAAAGTTTTTATTTAAGAGTGAAAGAAGAAATGGTAGATCATTGATCTGAACCAAATGTCAGGGCAGTATTTAAAGCCTTTTTAAGGAAAGATAAGTGTGTGTAGCTTTACACGAAACATAAAAAAATTGAAATAAAAAGCAACTCCAAGTTAGGAAGCAAGAGCGAAGAATTTTGAGACCTACGGAATTAATGTCCCAAGGAGCCGAAGAAATTTCCTTTCGTGGTGACCCAGATTCGGCTCTTACACGGGCGTGGGCGGTCCTCGTTCGCGGAGAGTTTTCTTTTTTTTTTTTTTTTTTTTGTAAGGATATTGACTTTCGAGAAATGTGGAGTTAGATTTACCGATTGGAGCGACCGAGTGAATAATCCATCCCCCGCCCACAACGGCCGGCCATCTGGAGCGGTCGAGTGGCGGTAAATATACGTTAGGCGAGGCCGTGGACACGCACGAACACGCGGGTGGATGCGAACACGACGACCTTGGATGCGAGTGTGACCGCCGCGCCCTCGTCCGATTCCTCGCGAAGGACGTGGGTATTTGGACGCGTTGCAGAAGCTCTGAAGGGGTGTTGGATGTCACGTGGTTGTCCCGAAAGGTATTGGTATCACGGGTACTTGAGGTGTCTTTGGAGATGCCCAGCAAAATCACCCCCCCCCCAAAAAAAAAAGAAAAAAAATACCATCAGAGCAACAGGATTTTATCAAGCGTATTCGTCTTAAAGATAACCACGAGGACTACGAGTATATTGACCCACATAATATAAGATAATGAAGGGGAAAAAATGCATATCCACCCCCCCCAAAAAAAAGCATATCCACCCCCCCCAAAAAAAAAATGCATATCCACCCCCCCAAAAAAAAGCATATCCACCCCCCCCAAAAAAAAAATGCATATCCACCCCCCCAAAAAAAAAATGCATATCCACCCCCAAAAAAAAAAATGCATATCCACCCCCCCCTAAAAAAAAGCATATCCCCCCTCCTCCCCCCCCAAAAAAAAAAAAAAAAAAACATCAGTAAGCAACAGGGATTTACCAAGCACACATCCCCATAAACACCACCGCGAGGACCACTCAATCACGGCTATTGACCCAACACAATACAATAAAGAGAAAATAGATGCCGAGGAGTGAGTCCCAAGCCCGAGGTCATTATTAAATGGCCCCGGAACGGCCCCGCGAAAGGCGCTTTAATGGCCACGCAGCCGGATGAGAGAGAGAGAGAGGGGGGGGGGGCATTCACGCGTACCTGGCGGCGGTAATAGGCCAAAAATTAAGCGGCGAGATGGTGTCCCCCGCGCAAATGGCTCCCGCGGCGGCCGCCTTTTCTTCCGCCTCTCTTGTTCGCGCGGCTTCCGGCGGGGATGCTTTTTTATAATGGGTGATTTGCGGGGCTTGATAAGGGCGGTTTAAGGCGGCGGCGGCGGCGCTGGGATTGCCGTTCGTGGCGACTGTGCGGTGGTGGGGACGGAGGCACGGGGGAGGGGGGGGGGGATTGGGGGTGGAGGGGGGGGGTTGTGTCTCTTGTCGCTTTCTCTCTCTCTGTCTCTGTCTCTCTCTCTCTCTCTCTCTCTCTCTCTCTCTCTCTCTCTCTCTTCTTCTTCTTCTTCTTCTTCTTCTTCTTCTTCTTCTTCTTCTTCTTCTTCTTCTTTTTCTTCTTCTTCTTCTCCTTCTTCTCCTTCTTCTCCTTCTCCTCCCTCCCTCCTTCCCTCCCTCTCCCTCTCTCCCTCCCTCCCCCTCCCCCTTCCTCCTTAGCGGGGACTTGAACATTTTTTTTTCCTTTTTTTTACGGCATAACATTTACTTTGGTTTATATCATTAATTAAAGGCGGCGGAAGGATACAGTTGCATGATTAAGGCTGTTTTATTTCGCCCATCAGAGCGATTAGAAATTCAGGCGAGATATGTCTAAACGAGCGCTGCTTTACGAGGGGTGCCAGAGGGGTGCCAGAGGGGTGCCCGAGGGGTGCCCGAGGGGTGTCCGAGGGGTGCCCGAGGAGTGCCCGAGGGGTGTCCGAGGGGTGTCCGAGGGGTGCCCGAGGAGTGCCGGAGGGGTGCCAGAGGGGTGCCCGAGGGTGCCAGGCCTCCTTTCAGGTGCCGTCAATTAGGCAAAGGGCGTGTTGTGTCCTAATTAGAAAATGGCAAGGTCGTTTCTATACGGGGAGACCGCGATAATTCCACGCGGTTAATGTTAATAAATATTTGCGAAGAGGGAGGTGGAGGGAAGGAGGGGGAGGCGTTTCAGGAAGGGGAAGGAGGAGAGGGGTAGCTAGGGGAGGGGAGGGGAAGGAGGAGAGGGGCAGCTAGGGGAGGGGAGGGGAATGAAGAGAGGGGCAGCTGGGGGAGGGGAGGGGAGAGGAGGTGAGGGGAGAGGGGGGAAGACTTGCTTGAAGGAAGAGGTTTGGAGAAGGACGGAAATA
>NC_091552.1:868379-885879 GCF_042767895.1 Penaeus vannamei
TACTGTGTTTTTTCTTGCTCTCCTTATCTGCTTCCTCCTTCTCTTGCTCACATACTTCCTTTCCTCTTCCCACCTCCCTCTCCCTCTTCTCTCTTTCCCCCTCTCCTTCCCACCTCCTCCCTCTCCTTCCCACCTACTTATCCTTTCTTCCCACCTCCTTCTCCCCTTTCTTTCCCCTCTCCTTCCCCCTTTCTTCCCACCTCTTCTCCCCTTCGGCCGGGAAAGACTGCCGTTAATCCTCAACATCGGCCTTCGTCGGTAGGATTCCCAGCGCTGTTCAAAAAAAGGAAAAAAAAAAGTAGAGAGAGAGAGAGAGAGAGAGAGAGAGAGAGAGAGAGAGAGAGAGAGAGAGAGAGAGAGAGAGAGAGAGAGAGAGAGAGAGAGAGAGAGAGAAAGAGATCGATCGAGAGAGAAAGAAAGAGATCGATCGAGAGAAAGAAAGAGATCGAGAAAGAGAAAGAAACAGATCGATCGAGAAAGAGAAAGAAAGAGATCAATCGAGAGAAAGAAAGAAAGAGATCAAGAGATCGAGAGAGAGAGAGAGAGAGAGAAAGAAGAAAGAGGAGGCCGTTCTTGAATTGCGGGAAGATTTTTACGGCGGCGTGGATCGATCGAGAGAGCAAGAGATAGAGAGAGAGAGAGAGATCGATCAAGAGAAAGAAAGAGATCAAGAGAACGAGAGAGAGAGAAAGAGAAAAAAGAAGAAAGAGGAGGCCGTTCTTGAATTGCGGGAAGACTTTTACGGCGGCGTGGACAAAGCGGCCGGCGCCATTGGGGAGAACGGAGTAGCGGCGGCCCATTGGCAGCGCGATCCCATCTGCATTTCACGGGCGATTTAAAGGTTTGTGCGAGCGCGTAATCCGGCATTGAACAGGAGATATCAATAAGTTTTGATCGAAGTTTACAACCCCGAGATGGGCGGCGGGTAATTTTCGCTCGTTTTTTTTCCCTTTTTCATTGTTCTTTCTTTTCTTTCTATTTTTTTCATTTCTTTATTTTTTTCTTTCCGATTTACGCCGTGGGTGAGCGAAGGAGGGAATCCGGCCGGTTTCATGTGGGTTGCGATAGCGAGCCGGATGCGCTCTACTTATGGCGGAGGACTGAGGACTCTGTTGGGGGAGGTGCGGGTGGGGAGATGGGTTGGTTGGGTGGTTGGGAGGTTGGGGGTGGGAGGTTGGGAGGTGGGGTGGGGGTGGGGTGGGGAAGGTTGGGAGGTTGGGTGGTAGGGAGGTGGGGGGTGGTTGGGAGGGTGGTGGGGGGAGATTGGGTGGTCGGGAGGTTGGGGGTGGTTGGGGTGATGGGAGGTTGGGCGGTCGGGAGGTTGGGTGGTTGGGAGGTTGGGTAGTGGGGAGGTGGGGTGGGGGAAGGTGGGGAGGTGCAGGTTCTCCGTCGGAAGGTTGGGAGGTGGGGTGGGTGGATGATGAGGTGGTGTGGTCGGGAGGTAGAGAGATTGGGCGGGCGTCGGTGCTGATCGGTCTTGGGAGATTATCACCCTTAAATGATGTTTATTTGGGGATTAATCGTGTTTTACGGATTCGCTATTCCTCGCCGTGCGTCTCGTTGTCTGAACCATCGAAGCGCGATATTTATGAGGCAGGAATTGTACTCAAGGTCGCCGGTGTTGAAGGATCAATCAGCGTCGGAGATTAGCATTCAAGTGAAAACAGAGGTGGTTGTAGATAGATGAGTGGATGGATGGATAGATGAATGGATGGGTGGATAGATGGATGGAGGGATAGGTAGATATATGGGTGGATAGATGGATGGATAGATACATGGATCGATAGATGGATGAATGGATGGGTGGATAGATGGATAGATATATAGGTAGATATATGGGTGGATAGATAGATGAGTGGATGGATGGATAGATGAATGGATAGGTAGATATATGGGTGGATGGATAGATGAGGGGGGTGGATGGATAGATGGATGGATAGATACATGGATCGATAGATGGATGAATGGATGGGTGGATAGATGGATGGATGGATGGATGGATGAATGGATTGGTAGATATATGGGTGGATGGATAGATGAATGAATGGATGAGTACATAGATGGATAAGTAGATATATGGGTGGATAGATGGATGGATGAGTGGAAAGTTGGATAGATGAATGAATGGGTAGGTAGATATATGGGTAGATGGATTGATAAATAGATAGATGGATAGATAAATAGATGATAGATGGGTGGATGGATGGATAGGTAGATAGATAGATAGGTAGGTAGATAGATAGGTAGGTAGATAGATAGATAAATAGACGATAAGACAAATAGGTATGATTCACAGTCGGAAAACACACAAACAAACGAAGCTACAGAGGGAGAGGGGAACAGAGGGGAAATGAGACATGAGGAGGGATGGATGAATGAATAATGAAGGGCGGTGGATGAGGAAAATAGGAAGGGAGAGAGGAGAAGGGATAAATGAGAGAGGGGTAGATAGGGAGCGAAAAAAAGGAATTAGAAGGGAGGGAATTACAGAGGCAGTGCGATGGGAAGGAAGAACAAGAGCTAGAGAGAGAGAAAGAAAGAAAGAAAGAAAGGAAGGAAGAGAGAAAGAAAGAAATAGAGAGAGAGAGAAAGAAAGGAAGATAGAAAGAGAGAAAGAAAGAGAGAGAGAGATAAAGAAAGAAAGAAAGGAAAAGAGAGAGATAAAGAGAGAAAGAAAGAAAAAGAGAGAGATAAAGAAAGAAAGAAAGAAAGGAGAATGATAAAGAAAGAAAGAAATAAAAAGAGAGAGATAAAGAAAGAAAGAAGGAAAAAGAGAGAGATAAAGAAAGAAAGAAGGAAAAAGAGAGAGATAAAGAAAGAAAGAGAAAGAATTAAACCAACCGAGCGAGAGCCCGGGAGAAGCGGCGCGCGCGCGGACGGGCGACGGCGGCCGCCACGCCGTAGCTCCACCAAGGTCGCAATTACAAAAGTGATTCCAAATTGATTCTCCGTTAATTGTTCCCGGAGAGTTAATGTGACTTCCCGTGACGGAGAAAGAGAGTAATTAAGAATCGAGGTGCGGCCTGAATGATTTGGTCTTCCCCGCGCGCCGCTGCTTTTTTTTTTCTTTTCTTTTCTTTTTTTTTCTTTTTCTGATCGTCCTTTTTCGTCGTGTTCTTGTTTGTTCTTTTTAATTGCTTTTTTCCTTTGTTTTTTTCGGTGTGTTTGTTATGATCCTGACGCTGCTCTTTTTTTTTCTATGATCGTCCTTTTGCTGTGTTCTTGTTTGTTCTTTTTATTTGTTTTTTTTCTTATTTTCTTGTTTTTTCCGTGTGTATTTGGCTTTTATGTATTTACTTTTCATCTGTTATTTCCATTTGTCTTGTTTTTATCGTCTCGAAGATGGCGGTCAATGTGCCGTCATATTTTTCATTCATTTCCATTCATTTCCATTCATGTCACATGACGCATGACAACTTACCAGCTGACAGCACACTAAAAGATTCATGCAGACTATATTCGGAGCAATGCTTCGTAGTACGCCTGGTAGCCTGACATTTGATCGATGGCAATTTCTTATTTGATCTCGAGGGAACCTTGGAGATAAGTCCTCGTGATGTTAAGCAAGACATATTGCTCTTTAATGTATGTTTTTTTTACCGTTTTTTCTTCTCTTCTTCTTCTTTTTCTTCTTTTTCTTCCTCTTCTTTTTCTTCCTCTTCTTCTTCTTCTTCTTCTTCTTCTTCTTCTTCCTCTTCCTCTTCTTCTTCTTCTTCTTCTTCTTCTTTCCTTGTACTGAAGTACCGCCACGCCCTTGGGTTTTCATGTATATGGATGCCAGCCCTCATCTCCCGTAATGGCACTGGAGGAGGCACCTGGCAAGCCGGACCGCCGCCTCGACCACCTCATAACCGGACGCCCTGGACAAAAGGTTGACACGTAATAGGCGGCGCCAAGTAATATATGGCGGCGCCTGAGACAGAGTGGCACCCAACAGGTACCTTTTCCCGATCTGTGGCGACGTGTAGGGGACGCTGGCGCCTAATGGATAATATTTTCTTTCTCTCTGTAGTGTTTTTTGTTTTTGTTTTTTTCTTTTCTTTTTCATTTTTTTTTTTTTTGTCGGGGGAGGAAGTCTTGGATGAGAAGGGATTAAGAGGGGTTAGAGAACAGGTCGCTACTTGACCTCGAGTGGCAGAGGTCACGTAGGGGGAGGGGGAGGGAAGGGGGTAAGTTCGTGAGGGAGGGCCTGTGTGGGTGTGTAGGTCGCTGTAGAATAGGGAGGGAAGGAGGCAGAGGAGAAAGAGAGAGAGAGATAGACCAACAGACAGAGAGAGAGAGAGAGAAGGGGGGCGGGAAGATACGGAGAAGAAAAGAAAGGGGAGAGATAGACAGACAGACAGACAGACAGACAGACAGACAGACAGACAGACAGACAGAGACATAGAGAGTGAGAAAGAGAGAGAGAAAATAAGAAAGAAAGAGATCGACAGAGACAGAGAGAGTGAGTGAGAAAAAGAGTGAAAATAAGAAAGAAAGAGAGAGAAAACAAGAAAGAAAGCGACCGACAGAGACAGAGAGAAGGAGGGAAGGAGAGGAGGAAAGGAGAGGGTGAGGGGGCGAGGGCTCGCCTGCGACGGTCGCAAAGTTTCCGAGCGTCTCTACTTCGTATTCATACCGCAAGCGAGGACAATGAGCAAGTTTATCGCGTGAATATAGAGAGCGCGGAGTCTGTTATTACGTCGCTCCTTCCCCGGGTTACGTTATGAAATTTGTTCCTCCAGATTCACGGCGTCTCGAGCCGGACCGCGCGCCGCTCCTCGCTCCTCCCGTTGCCGTTCCTCCCCGCTCCTCGCCGTTCCTCCCTGCTCCTTCACTCGCCGTTCCCCGCCGCTCCTCGCTCCTCCTCCGCTCGCCGTTCCTCGCTCCTCCTCCCCTCGCCGTTCCCCGCCGTTCCTCGCTCCTCCTCCCTTTGCCGTTTCTCGCTCCTCCTCCCCTCCCCGTTCCTCCCTTCGCCGTTCCTCGCTCCTCCTCCCCTCGCCGTTCCCCGCTGTCGCTTTCACAAAGGGGAATAGGGGGAAGAAGAGGGTAAAGAAGGGCTCTCGCAGCGGCAGCGTCTCTTTCGTCACTTTCGTTCTGCTCTTCTCCTTCTCTTTATCTTCGTCTCACTCTTATTCGTCACCTTCACGTCATTTTCGTTTCGTTCGTCACCTTCTCATCACCTTCGTCTTCCTCCGTCTCCTTCTTCAACTTCTGTTCACCTTTATCGCACTCTGTCTTATTTATCCCCTTTCTGTTCACCTTCATTTCATTCATATCCTTCTCTTCACCTTCACCCCCCTCCTTTTAAATTCTCCTCGTCTCCTCCCCTCTCCTCTCTCACCGCTCCTCCTCTCCCTTTCCTCTCTTTTCGCTGCTTCCCCCCCCCCCCCCCGCGACAGGCCGGGCCGGGCGTTCGCGTGGCGGGATCGTAACAATGTTCGTAATAGTTATGACATGTGTTGTGCTTTCTGTTACGACGTGGGGCGGTGTCGTTCCCGCGGCTGACACGGGGCTCCGGCTGCAAATGCTGCTGCTTACGACTTCCTGCTGCCCGAATATCCGGCTCGACTTATCAGCTCTCTCTCTCTCTCTCTCTCTCTCTCTCTCTCTCTCTCTCTCTCTCTCTCTCTCTCTCTCTCTCTCTCTCTCTCTCTCTCTCTCTCTCTTTTTCTTCTTTTCTGGTTTCAAGTTTTGATATAGAAAAAGACGTGTGTTTTATTGAAGCGAGGGCGCTGGGAGGCCGACGAAGGGGACTGAATTTCATGCATAATTCAAGGGTATTTTGCGATCACGAACGCCCGTAAAAGATCACCGGGAAGGAAGATGGATCGCGCTGTAATGTCGGAATACGAGGCGGGCGGGGGGGGGGGGGGGGGCCGCACGCCCGCCGGCAACGCCCACGCCTTTGACAAGCGATGTCTGACGGAGGCAGAGTACGTCGAGTTCCACTTCACAGCGAGAATAATTTGGCTTTGTTCCCTGATTCGGGAAGCGGCGGCCCTAATGGCAGAGACGGACCGGGTGGGGCGCCGCGGCGGAGGCCGGCGAAGGCGGGGACGACCCGGCAGGACCCGGCAGGAGCCCGGCAGGAGCCCCGGGCCGGCCTGACGGATCGCAGAGCGCCGAGGATCCCGGCCTCCGGCGCGGGAAACTTGCGCCCGACGCCGAGGGACGAGCCATCTGGGCGAGGATGCGGCCGCCCGCGCGATGGCCGCCGAGGAAGGCAATCGCGACGGACATCTTAGAGACGGAACGTGAAACGCAACTCGGAGCCTTTCATTGGCCGGCCGCTGTAGTGTGCGGGCCCGCGAACGCGCGCTACGGACGTCGAGGGCTGCCAAGCGCGCGGAGGAGACGCCAATCTCCTTTCCGTCGGGAGATCGATTTCCTCATCGCCGATTACTCCGTATCGCTTATGGCATTGATTACTCTCGGAATCCCCCCCCCCCCCCCCGCGTTCCCCTTCGGCTCCCGACGACCGACGCGGCCACGAGTGTTTGCGTCGGCCGTCGAGGGCGTGTGCGGCGCCCGGGACAGCCGCCCAATATGTGGCTCGTTGCTTGACCTTCCTCGTTACGCAATCTCCGCTGGCCTGGCGGGGGGCGTGCCCGTGGGGCGTCCGCCACCCGCCCACTCCCCGGCGCCCGCGAGAACGGTGCATGAATTAGCAACGTCGTCAGGAGCTCGTGACGCAAAACCAAACCGTCATGAGAACTGACGTGACGGGAAGCCCTCGGTCCTGTCTCGTGTTTTACGGAGCGCGAGTGAATCCGCTGGCCCCTCCGTGTCCGACAGGGGATCGCGTCCATCCTGCATTCCCCGCAAGGACCTTAATCCTTCCTCTCCCCCCCCTCCCCTCCCCCCGTGTAGTGCCCTCGATTATCCTTCTCTCGCCTCGCTCCGCTCGCGTTAACGGCCCCGAACGCTGCCTCGCCCTCCCCCTCGCCTCGACCGAACTGCCATTACATCACATCACTCTCTCTAATATCGCCTTTAATATCACACCTCGACTGTCTCGCCCAGAGTTATCGCATCAAGCCCCTCTTTCTCGCCGATGATAACGCATTGTCTTCTTGTCCTCTCCTCGGTTATGGCTGTTTTCCGAACGCTCTCCTCGCCGTGGCAAGCCCGTTCTCCTCTCCCCGACGCACGCACGTCATACAATTCCCCCCCCCCCCCCCGTCTTGTCAGCAAACATATCCACGCGAAGTTTTCCCCACCAGGCAAGGGCGTTTCGTGCCTCCCCTATTTCCCCTTCTCTTCTCCAGGGCGAATGTGTCCTTCCTACTCCTCTCTTCCCCTTTTTCCTTCCTGCCTCTCTGTCTCTCCCTTTCCTTCCCTCCCACTCTGGTTCTCCCTTTCTCTTCGTCCTGCTCTGCCTCTTCCTTTCTCTTCCTATTCTGTCGCTTCCTCTCTCTTCTCCCGACCCTGTCTCTTCCTTTCACACTCTACCTCTTCCTTTCTCTATTTCTCCTCTTCCCGTTTTGCTTCTTCCTTCCTCTCCCTCCCATTCTGTCTTTCCCTTTCTCTTCCTCCCATACCGTTTAATTTTTTCTTTCCCTCCCTCTGTCTCATCCTTTTTCTTCCTCTCCTCTCGTCCACCGTTATCCCTCTCCTCCCTCTCCGTCCCCTCCCTCTCATCCCCTCCTCCCTCTCCGTCCCATCCTTCCTCCCTCCCCGCCCCATCCCTCTCCTCCCTCTCCCTCCCACCCCCTCCTCCCTCTCCTCCCTCTCCGTCCATCCCTCTCCTCCCTCTCCCCATCCCCCTCTTCCCCCTCCTCCCTCTCCGCCCCATCCCTCTTCCCCCTCCTCCCCCTCCCTCCCATCCCTCCTTCCTCTTCCCTTCCGTCCCATCCTCTCCTCCCCTTCTCCCTCTCCGTCCCACCTCCTCCTCCCCCTTCTCCCTCTCCGTCCCATCCCCCTCCTCCCTCTCCGTTCCTCTCCGTCCCATCCCTCTCCTCCCTCTCCGTCCCATCCCCCTCCTCCTCCTCCTCCCTCTCCGTCCCGTCCTCCTCCTCCTCCTCCCTCTCCGTCCCATCAGTCTCCTCCCTCTCCTCCCTCTCTCTCCCGCGGGCCATCGTGTCGTCCCTCACGCCCGCGCCCGCATCACGCCCCTCTTCGCCAACTTTCCTCTCCCTCTCGGCGGAAGCGGTGCATTCTTCGTCCTTGTTCTTCCCGCTTCGGACTCCGCTGTCTCTCTTGTTCTTTGGATTCGTGTTCTTCCCTTCTCGAACTCCGCTGTCTCTCTTGTTCTTTGGATTTAAGTCTCCGGGACTCTTTTTTTTTAATCTCTACGTGCGTTGTTCTCTTTCTTGCTTTCTTCTTTGTCGTCGTCGTCGTTTTCCAGTCTTCTGCTCCGCTTTCTCTCCTTGACCTGTTTTCTCTACGTTTTCGTGTGTTGTTCTCTTTCTTTTCTTTCTTCTTTTTCGTCGTCGTCTTCCGTCTTCTTCTGGTCCCCATTCTTCAATTTGTTTTCTCTGTTTTCGCGCGTTATTCTCTTTATTTTCTTCTTTCTTCTTTTTCATCGTCGTCTTCCGTCTTCTTCGTCTCCCCCCATTTTTCTCTGTTTTCACGCGTTATTCTCTTTCTTCCTTTCCTTCTTCTTTTTCGTCGCCGTCTCCCGTCTTCTTCGTCTCCCCTTTCTCCCCTTTTTATCGAGAGTGTTTCTTCGATTTTCGCTTGGCTTCCCCTTTGTTGCTTCGCCTGTCAATCTTCGTCGGGCGTCTCTCGCGTCTTGTGATGTATGGATACTCCCCGGGATCTTAATGCTGCATCTGGTGTATTCTGTGTTGTTTTTGTTGTGTTTTCGTGGCTCGTCTTTGTTGTATTCTTTGTTGTTTTTGTTGTATTTTCTTGGTTCGTCTTTGTTGTATTCTTTGTTGTTTTTGTTGTATTTTCTTAGCTCGTTTGTGTTGTTTTTGTTGTGTTTTCTTGGTTCGTCTGTTGTTGTTTGTGTTGTGTTTTCTTTGCTCGTCTTTGTTGTATTCTTTGTTGTTTTTGTTGTGTTTTCTTGACTCGTCCTTGTATTTTCTTGGCTCGTTATTGTTTTTGTTGTATTTTCTTGGCTCGTTATTGTTTTTGTTGTATTTTCTTGGCTCGTTATTGTTTTTGTTGTATTTTCTTGGCTCGTTATTGTTTTTGTTGTATTTTCTTGGCTCGTTATTGTTTTTGTTGTATTTTCTTGGTTCGTTATTGTTTTTGTTATATTTTCTTGGTTCGTCTTTGTTTTTTTTTTTGTATTTTCCCGGCTCGTCTTTGTTGTTTTTGTTGTTTTTTCCCGGCTCGTCCGTGTTGTCCACTGTATTTTCTTGGCTCGTCCATGCTGTATTCTTTGTTAGTTTTGTTGTATGGTCTTGGCTCGTCTGTGTTGTGTCTGCTTTATTTTCCTGGTATGTCTTCGCCTTTTCTTATGTTGTATTTGTTGTAATTCCCGGGTACGTCATTCTTGTATTATGTGCTGTATTTGTTAAATTTTCCTGAACCCGTCTTTTTTTTGTATCCGATGCTGCGTCTGTTGTATTTTCTTTAGGCTTTGTTGTATCTCCGGTTGTGTCTGTTCCATTTCCCTTAGCCCCGCCCCGTTTCCCGTGTTGTATATGTTGTATTTTCCTTAGCGCTGTATCTGTTGTAATTCTATAGTTCGTCGCTGTTGTACCATATGCTGTATCTCTTTTACTTTTCTGTCTCTTTTGTATCTAGTTTTACATATTATAGTTCTATAGTCGGTCGCTGCTGTATCATATGCTGTATCTGTTGTATTTTCCAATGTCCGGATCTCTTGTATGCTGTGCTCTTGTATGCTATTTATTCATCGTCCAGTCAGCATGTTCTCGAGCTTATGCCTGTTATGCCTCTTCCTCTATACTGTCCTGTCGTTCTGTCGTCAACGTTTCTGTCTATTCTCGTTTTCTATTGTTTTTTTTTTATTACGTTTCTGTCCATTCTCGTTTTCTATTGTTTTTTATTTACGTTTTTGTCCATTCTCGTTTTCTATTGTTTATTATTTACGTTTTTTTTTTTTAATTTCACCCCCCTCCCCCCACGGTTAGCTACCCACTTGAATCTCTCATTTCTGTTTTTTTGTTTTTTTTCGGATTTCCCTGCGCGAGTCTGAGAGCATATAGCCTAAGGGATGGTATTTGCACCCCTATCCCCCCATAGGAAAAATAATATAGAAAAAAAAGAAAAAGGAAAAAGGAAAAAAAAACATTAATACTTAGTTGTTTAAGGAAGAAGGACCTTGATGATTGTGGTGGAGTAGATGTGTGTAATTAGCATTATTATGTTTTTTTGGTCGTTGGTGTATTGGGGGGTGGGGGGGGTGGTGGCTCCTGGTCGCGTCTGAGAGCTTATCTGGACCTGCTCATGTCTGGGCGTCTTTGTATTAATATCTCACGCACACACGCACACGCACACGCGCACGCGCACGCACAAGCACAAGCACAAGCACAAGCACAAGCACACGCACACACACACACACACACGCACACGCACACGCACACGCACACGCACACGCACACGCACACGCACACACACACGCACACACACACACACATAGACAAGAGAGAGAGAGAGAGAGAGAGAGAGAGAGAGAGAGAGAGAGAGAGAGAGAGAGAGAGAGAGAGAGAGAGAGAGAGAGAGAGAGAGAGAGAGGTTGAGGATGAGATTTTGGCAAGAGAGGGAAAAAATGACAAGGAGACAGACAGAGAAAAACCGAGGGAGAGAGAGAGAGAAAAACCTCCTCCGAGCTAGCAAGAGAGTGTATGTGCGCCGGCATGGGTGTGATGTATGCGCCCGAAGGAGGGAAGAAGGGGCAAGACACCCGGCGAGGGGAATGGAATCGCACCCTAGCGCCAGGAGGCCATAGAGGTGTAACTCCCGACTCGCGGAGTGGGCGTGCGAGTGTGTGTAGTTTGATGAGGTCGAGGAATTTGATGGCGAGGGAAAGGCTTGGGAGCGGAGCAGTTGATGATGATGGTCATTCTGGAGATGGAGGAGTTTGATAACGGAGTAGAATGACAATGGTAATGATGATTAGGGTGACAGGGAAGTTTTGGAGAGGGGGAAGGTATGATGATTGATCGCCGAGCAGGAAGCGGGAGTGGGCCATATTGTACGGCGGGGGAACGATTATGAATGGGATGAATATTTACGAATGGGGAAGGTCGTTGTCCGAGTTGAGAGGGGAATCGAGGGCCGAATTAAGAAGGTTGTTTGTGTCGGAGTTGAGAGGGTGTTGATGTTCCTATTGGGAAGGTGGGTGGTGTCCGAGCCGAGAGGGGACGTCTGTGTTCGAATAAGAAGGTAGTCGATGTCCGAATAAAGGGTGGTGATGTCCGAATAAGGGAGGTAGTGGATGTCCGAATAAGGAAGGTAGTCGATGTCCGAATAAGGAAGGTAGTCGATGTCCGAATAAGGAAGCTTTTTGATGATGTCCGAATTAAGAAGGTAGTCGATGTCCGAATAAGGAAGGTTGTTGATGTCCGAATAAGGAGGGTTGTTGTTGTCCGAATAAAGAAGGTTGTCGATGGCCAAAATGAGAGAGTAGTCAATGTCTGAATTAAGAAGAGAGTTGGTGTCCGAATATATAAGGTAGCTGATGTCCTAAGACGTTCGTTGATGTCCGAACTGAGAAGGTAGTCGATGTCCGATGTCCTAACTAAGAGGTTCGTTGATGTCCGAACTGCTGAAGTAGTTGATGTCCGTTGCCGTAGAAGAAAGGGATTCGTTGATATATCTTGACGGTTTGTCACCATAAATGAACATGGAATATGACAGTTGAGTTGATATGAAATTACTGGATTTGTCATTGGCAAGGGAGAGGGTGGCAAGACTCTTTTCCCGACTGGACAGACAGTTATTGGAAAACAAAAGCAAGATGGACCCCAGTGAAAAGGGGGGCGGGGGGTAGGGGAGGGGGAGGGGCGGGAAAATGAATTGGGGGAAAGTCCAGGGAGAGAGTAAAGAAAAAAGAAAGAGAAAGATCGAATGAAAGAAAGGAAAGGATAAAAAATAAGAATACTTGTTTCGGATGCATCGGGCGTAGAGAATTTGGGGCCGGAATATCCATGGCCAAAATGGCAAGAAACACGGGCGTGGTGGTGGGTGGAGGGAGGGGGAGGGGGAAGAGGGGGGGAGGAGGAGAGGAGAGAGAGGAGAGGAGAGGAGAGGAGAGGAGAGGAGAGGGAGGAGAGGAGAGGAGAGGGAGAGGAGAGGAGAGGAGGAGAGGAGGGGAGGGGAGGGGAGGAAGGAAGTGAGGGAAGGGAGGGAAGTGAGGGAAGGAAGAAAGGAAGGAGGGAGGAAGGGAGGGAAGGAAGAAAGGAGAGGAGGGAGGAAGGGAAGGAGGGAAGAAAGGAAGGAGGGAGGGAGGGAAGGAGGGAAAGAAGCAAGGAAGGAGGGTGGGAAGGAAGGAAGGAAGGAGGTAGGGAGAGAGGAATGAATGGATAAAAGGAGGAGGGAGGGAGGTAGGAAAGGATGGATGGAAGGAAGGAAGGAGGGAGGGAGGGAGGGAGAGTGATTGGATGGGAGGGAGGGAGGGAGAGTAGGAGGGAGGGAGGGAGGGAGGGAGGGAGGGAGGGAGGGAGGGAGGGAGGGAGGGAGGGAGGGAGGGAAGGGAAGCGAGGAAGAAACCGTGCGAATTCTTCTCTTCTCCCGTTCACTGCAATTTGTCAATGTGAATTCTGACATGATTCAATCAGGGGCGCGATGGGCTGGAATGATTGCATTTTTAAGACACCTCGCTAGGTAAGACTCCCCCCCCCCCTACCTCCCTACCCCCTATCCCCCTCCGGGTCTTCTTCCCCCCACCCTCCTACCCCCTACCCCTCCTCCTCGGGTCTTCTTCTCCCCGCCCCCCTACCCCTACCCCCTACCCCTCCTCCTCGGGTCTTCTTCTCCCCGCCCCCCTACCCCCTACCCCCCTCCTCGGGTCTTCTTCTCCCCACCCTCCTACCCCCTACCTCCCCTCTTCGGGTCTTCTTCTCCCCGCCCCCCCCTACCCCCTACCCCCTCTCCTCGGGTCTTCTTCTCCCCCCCCCCCTACCCCCTACCCCTCCTCCTCGGGTCTTCTTCTCCCCGCCCCCCTACCCCCTACCCCTCCTCCTCGGGTCTTCTTCTCCCCGCCCCCCCCCTACCCCCTACCCCTCCTCCTCGGGTCTTCTTCTCCCCGCCCCCCCTACCCCCTACCCCCTCCTCGGGTCTTCTTCTCCCCGCCCCCCTACCCCCTACCCCCACTCCTTCGAGTCTTCTTCTCCCCGCCCCCTACCCCCTACCCCTCCTCCTCGGGTCTTCTTCTCCCCCGCCCCCCCTACCCCCTACCCCTCCTCCTCGGGTCTTCTTCTCCCCGCCCCCCTACCCCTACCCCTCCTCCTCGGGTCTTCTTCTCCCCACCCCTACCCCTACCTCCCTACCCCTCCTCCTCGGGTCTTCTTCTCCCGCCCCCCTACCCCCTACCCCTCCTCCTCGGGTCTTCTTCTCCCTGCCCCCTACTCCCCTACCCTCCCTTCGGGTCTTTCTTCCCTGCCCCCCCTCCTCATACCCCTCTCCTCGGTCTTCTTCTCCCTGCCCTCTTCCCCCTACCTCCCCTTCCTTCTTCTTCTCCTGCCCCCCCCCCCACTCCCCTACCCCTCCTCTGTCTTTCTCCCCGCCCCCCTACCCCCTACCCCCCTCCCTCGGTCTTCTTCTCCCGCCCCCCTACCCCCCTACCGCTCCTCCTCGGGTCTTCTTCTCCCTGCCCCCCTACCCCCTACCCCTCCCCTCCTCGGGTCTTCTTCTCCCTGCCCCCCCCCTACCCCCTACCCCTCCCTCCTCGGGTCTTCTTCTCCCTACACCCTACCCCCTACCCCCCTCCTCGGGTCTTCTTCTCCCTGTCCCACCCCCATCCTCATACCCCGTGTCTCTTCTCTTCCTCTCCTCTGCTTTCCCCCCTTCCCTTCCCTTTCTTTTTCTCACTGCCTTTCCCTCCCTTCCCTTCCTTCCTTTCCCTTCATCCAGGCCCTCTTTTTATTCCCCTCACTTTCCTCTCTTTTTCTCACCCTTCCTCTTCCTTCCCGTCCTCTCCCTTCCCTTCACTTCCTTACTTTTCTCTCCAGTCCTTCCTCTCCCTTCCGCCTCCCTTCCCTTACTTCCCTCTCTTTATCAGCCATTCCCTCCCCCTCCCTTCCTTCCTTCCTTCCTTTTCCCCCCCCCTCCCCTACTCTCTCCCATCTCCTCCCCTCCCCGCCCTTCCCTTCCTCACCTCCCCTACTCTCTCCCCTCTCCCCTCCCTTGCTTCCTCTCCCCCTTTCCCTCCCCTCCCTTCCTCTCCTCCCCTACCCTCTCCCCCTTTCCCTCTTCCCCTCGGCCGCCCCTTCTCCTTAGGGACCGGCAGTCTAGGTCACGGAGGGGAGCTTCTGACCTCATGGACGCGAGGGAGAGACGGATAAAGGTCAGGTCAAGTCAGGGCCGCAGATTTTAGTGAGTGGGAAGTGGATGGAAACTCAGGAGGAAGTGAGTGGGTCCTTTAGCAAAAAGGGAGTAGGAAGTGGGTGGGAGAAGTGAGTGGGAAGTGGGCAGGACTGGGTGGAAAGTGGGTGGGAACTCAGAAGGAAGTGAGTGGGAACTTTTAGGAAGAAGGAAGTAGGAAGTGGGTGAGAATTGAGTGGGGTCTGCGTCTGGAAGGGGAGGGAGGTGAGTGGGACCTGAGCGGGAAACGAGTGGGAATTGAGCTGGAAGTGAGTGGGAACTTATGTGGGGAAGGAAATCGGAAGTGAGTGACGAGGAAGGAAAGGGAGAGGGAGATGGAGACAGAGACTGGCAGATAAAGAGAAAGATTGAGATAGATAGACAGGATAAAGAGACAGAATAAAGGGAGAGGGACGAACGGAAGGAGAAAAGGATTTGAGCGGAAACTGAACGGGAAGAGAGTGGGATCTGAGTGGGAAGTAAGTAGTAAGTGAACGAGAAATGGGTGTGAATGGAGTGGGAAGTGGAAAGGACTGATGGGAGTGGAAAGGAAATAGCAGGTGATCGGGAAGTGAGTGTAAACCAAACGGGAATGGAAAATGAGTGGGAAGTGACTAGGAAACGGAGGGGAAGTGAACGGCAAGGGGGCGGGAAGCGTAAAATTCCCATTAGCATGAGGCAGCATAAATTGTTCTCCCCACCCCCCTCCCCCCCTCCCCCCTCCCCGCCATCCTCAAAACCAACACCACCCTCCTTCTCACCACCATCATTCTTACCACCTCCACCATTCACACCAACAATATTCTCATGCTCACTGCCACCATCGTCATCACCATCGTCATCACCATCACCACCATCCTCACCTCACCCTCATCACCATCCTCACTACCACCATCACCACTATCCTCAGCACCACCCTCACCATCCTCACTACCACCATCACGCACCATCCTCACCTCACCCTCACCACCATCGTCATCACCATCATCACCATCATTCTCACCACCACCCTCCCCCGTCCTCACCACCCTCACCACCACCACCGTAATGAGACCGCGCGGAAGGCAAAAAGAAGTATTGATGAACGTAAAGCGGGGTTATTATGAGGGGAGGGAAGGGGGGGGGGTAGGAATGAGAGGGTATGAGGGGACGCGAGACAAAGGAGAGGAAATATCCTGCGGTCGAGGGGAATAACTGTCCCGTCCTGTGAGGCATGAGGGGAGGGAAGGAGGAGGAGGGAAGGGAAAGGGGAGGCGGGGATTTAGGGGCGAAGAGGGGGAAGGGGAGGGGAGAGGGAGGGGGAAAGGAGGGAAGGAGGGAGAAAGGAAGGAGGAGGAAGGAGGGAAGGGAGGGAGGGAAGGAAGGAAATGAGGGAGGGAGGAAGGAAGGAAGGGATGAAAGAAAAGGAAGGAATGAGGGAGGGAGAAGCGGAACGTGGTAGGAGGAAGGAGGAGACGTAGAAAAGGAAGAAGGAGAAAAGAAAGACTAGGAAGAGAGGGAGAGGATCAGAGAGAGGAGTTTAGGAGGAGGCGAGAAAAGCTAGAGGAAGAGTAGGAAGACGAGGAAAAAAAAGGGAAAAGAGTTCAAAAGAAAGAGAGAGAGAGAGAGAGAGAGAGAGAGAGAGAGAGAGAGAGAGAGAGAGAGAGAGAGAGAGAGAGAGAGAGAGAGAGAGAGAGAGAGAGAGAGAAAGAAGAAAAAGAATTACGTGAGAAAGAAAAAGAGAAAGGGGAGAAGTGACTGACTGACTGACCGACGGATTGACAGACAGAACAGACAGACAGACAGACAGACAGGCAGACTGACAGAAAAAATAAACAGACAGATCCAGACAGACAGACAGATCCAGACAGACAGACAGACAAACAGACAGAAAAAAATAAACAGAGAGCCTCTTTTACTTCTCACAAGAACGTGTCAAGGGGCGCAGGTGGATATGAGGGGGGGGAGGGGGGGGAGTTGAGGAGAGGGGAGAATGAGAAAATATTTTGATAATGAGGCAATTTAGGCGGGTGCTTTGAGGAGAAGATCGGAGATTATGTTTTGATGGGATTAAGAAGATCGCCGCTGTAACGGGCGACAGGTCGATCCTTGGGAGGGATGGAAGGGAGGGAGGGAGGGAAGGGGGGGGGGAGGGAGGGGAGGGAGGGAGGGAAGGGGAGGGAGGGAGGAAGGAGGGAGGAAGGGAGGGATGAAGGGAGGGAGGGAAGAAGGCTGAGAGGGAGGGAGAGAGGGAGGAAGGAAGGATGAAGGGAGGGAGGGAGGGAAGTGGAAGAGAGGGAGGGAGGGAGGGAATAGGGCAGAGAGGGAGGGAAGGAAGGATGAAGGAAGGGAGGGAGGGAAGGAGGGATGAAGGGGAGGGAGGGAGAGAGGGAGGGAGGAAGGAAGGCAGAGAGGGAGGGAAGGAAGGATGAAGGGAGAGAGGGAGAGAGGGAGAGAGGGAGGAAGGGAAGTGGAAGGGAGGGAGGGAGGGAGGGAAGAAGGCAGAGAGGGAGGGAAGGGAGGGAGGGATGGAAGGGGAGGGAGGGAAGTGGAAGGGGAGGAGGGAGGAAGGAAAGGAGGGAGGAGAAGGAAGGAAGGAAGGAAGGAAGGAAGGAAGGAAGGAAGGAAGGAAGGAAGGAAGGAAGGAAGGAAGGAAGGAAGGATGAAGGGAGGGAGGGAAGGAAGGATGACGGGAGGGAGGAAGAAGGAGGAGGAGGGAGGAAGAGAGGAGAGGAGAAAGAGAAAGGGACGGGGAAGGGAGATAAAGATTGACAGATAAAGATAAAAGATTGAGATAGGATAAAGGAGACAGCAAAAGAAGGAGAGGAACGAAAGGAAAAGAGAAAAGGAGCGAAAGAGAAATCTTCCCCCGCGAATTGCGCCGCTGACGTCGAGGCCTCAGAGTGTCAGCCGAGAAGTGATTCCTGACAGTGGCAAATCAGAAGGTCGTCGCCGCGGGTAGACTGTCAGCCGAGTAGCGGAGGTTTGCTGACGTAAAGATATTAAATTGTTGCCAATACAGTTAAGCTGTTGCCAATACAAATATCTTGTTGTTGTCAATATAGTTAACTCGATGTCAATAACGATGTCAATAACT